>NW_010544193.1:34067-40551 GCF_000687285.1 Phaethon lepturus | reverse complement strand
GCTGGTGTGCGGACAGGGGTGACAAGCCATACAGCCACCGAGCGAGTCCTTGGGACTGCTCTGAACCCCCTGCCACCTTGAGATGGAGCTTGGGCTCCTCACAGGCGCTGAGGAACAGCCGGAGCCAGGCTAAAGGTGGCGGGGTCCCTCCCAGAGGGTAAAGGAAATGGTGTGTTTCGATCAAAATGAAAATCTTCCATTTCAAATTGAACTTTTAGCAGTGTATTGTCTCTAAACAAAGGCCGTTCCTTTCAGGACTTCAAACAATTGAAACCAATTGTTTTGATTCACAAGGCGATTCGAGCCAGAGCAATGCTCTTGCATGGCAGGTTTTGCATGCTTTGAATCAGCACCTCCCAGCAGAAAACCTTGCCTTTGGAAAGTGTCCAACCATCTCTGCTTTGGAGACAGTGCTCAGGGCAAATCACATTGCCACATCAACACTGAATCATAGTTCAGATGGAGATAGAAACCTAGAGGGTTTCCAGAGCAAGTTGTTTCACCACACCCTTTGTGCAAAATCTTTTTTCCACTTCCAGTTCCTGCAAAGGGCAATGAACATTGTTATAGGTGTTTACATCGTTGCTTTCTGCCAAATTAAGATGATCACTCTCACCACTACAGGGCCTTCCAGGCAATGCTAATTACCTGCAAGAAACAATTTTAGAAGCACTAAAAACAACCCAGATAAACGGTTACATTTAACTATACCTCCAGTGAAAAACTCTACTCCAACAAACAAGCTTAAATTGTATGTTTTGTGAAAACTCCAGAATTTCAGATACTTCCAAGTTTGGTAAAAGCAAGTTGCTTTTTGCACCACATATTTTGTTGCCCTTTGCTGTTTCAGACATGGTTCCACAGTTGCTGTTGTAGTAGAAGAAGGTAGGTAGTGAGAAGTAAGCACAGAACCAAAAGTCACCCTTTGCTTGCCTTGAACCTCCTGAGGAATTGCATCATGTTCCTGCTGTGTAGGATAGCATTGTTGCCACTGAATTAAACACAAACCATGGTGTAGTGTAGAAGACTGAACACAGTTCATCTGAACCTTACCCCCAAGCCTGACCTTTAAGACTATTTTGCATCTTTCAGTTGTGTGTGGCAAGTCTCAATATATCATCATCAGTGGGAAATATGTAACCGCACCAAAGGAGGAAAATAACTGGGAGACACGTAAGTAACTAAGACGATGGACATCTGCCAGAACCATGGCAGCTGCTGAGGGCAACTTTATGGTTTGACATTACGCACATCCAGGTAGATTATAATTTTTATATCCATTTTCCTGTGGGCACAAGAACTAGCGCAAACATACAAGGAATTTTTTATTGCTATGACTTGGTGGAGAAAGTATTGAAAGCTCCCTTTCAGCAGTGACTGCTTCTAGAAGGGGAAGAGAACCAGTGGGGTCCCTCCCAAACCCTCTAAAGTGTGTTAAATGAAGACATTCCTTCAAAAAAGTTAAATCTACCATAATAATACAGGGAATTACACAACCCCTTAGCCTGCCAGAACCTCTTTTAAATTAGCTTTTCCAAACTTCTCTAAAAGCTTCTACTAGCTTTCTACAACAATAACAGGAGCCTAAAAACTGTAAACAAAAGTATTTTTTTTTCCGTGCTGAACAATTAAAGAAAAAAAAAAAGGAAAAGAAAGAGATAGAATGGGGAAACACTGGAGCACCAAGGCTCTCCCTGTTTCTGTGGGGGCAGCTCCCCACACTTGGTCTGAGTGCCTCGTGGCTTCAGCAAAACTTTGGGTCCAGCCTTGAACTTTGGTCAAACAAGTTCTTGGCTGGATTCTCAGCCCATGCTGCTTCCTTAAGTCTTCAGCGCCCTGTAGGAGAAAGCACTTTCCCTGTTGATTTGTGCTGAGTGACTTCCTACAGGTTCGTGCAAGCTGGAGTGGCATAGCCCCGAGCCTCTGCGGAAATACGCAGCACTGCCTACAGGACCAAGTTTCCTAAGTCTTGTTAAAATCAATGTCTCAGTATCCTCCAGGCTGCCTGGAAAGTTTTGGCCAAGCTTCATCAGTAAGATAGGATGAAATACACCATCTTGTAGTGGAAATATTAATTAGTTACTGTTTCTGAAGTGTATTGAATATGAAAATCTTTCATGTTATCATATCTCTGTCTTTTCTTATCTGCAATATGGGCTTTCTGGCCCGCCCCCCCCATCTACCCCAACATATATTTTATATAAACCTGGAGTGCAAAGCCTGTGCTGACATCTTAGAGGATGAGCCAAGTCACTATCATTCAAATATTTGTTTCATGAGAAATTAGAACATTTTGCACTTCCCTCCACAACTCTTTCAAAAGCAGCTCTTTTCTTCTTGCTGGAAGAGTGCCCATTGTTCATTTGACGTTGAAGATAGGGCTTTGCTGTTCTCTTTTAAGTCAGCGACTGGAGGGTGGAGAGCAAAGAGGGAGTTAAGCTTTATTATGCTTCCTTGTCAAAAAGATACAACATTATGCAAAAGGAATGATGTGGAACAAAAAATTGCTTTCTTTTCCATGCACTCTCCCTCGCTGGCATACAGATTTCAAATTATATTCTTCCTTCGCGTTGCCGGGTAGATTGGATTTCAGATGGCTATGTCAATTAAATGGCAGGCACTTTGGGCACCTTGCTGCCTCAGTCATTTAGGAAGCAGCAATTAGTTTTCTGTTGCCCTCAAAATTTCCAAATTAATGGGGCAGGAGGGCAGTGCTGTTTGTCTGGTTTTAAACCTATCTTAAATATGCATTTGATCTCTTCAACATTGGAGGAGCCTGTAGTCTGGAATGAAGAACATTCCCTCAGAGTGAAGACAAGCAGAGTGTTACATCCACGGGAGGGTAAGTGGGGCACAGAGGCACTGCGTGATTTGCCTGAGGTCACACGGAGGCTGCGTGGAGAAGCAGGGACTCAGGCTTACAGCTTCCCTATCTTTAAATGGGACAGGAACACGGAGGGACCGTCTGATCTACCAAGAGAAAAGAGGACAGCCGGTTGCTTTTCTCTGTGGCTTCGTGGGATAAACCAGAAAACACTTGAGTGATGTCCCTCCTGATTTGTTTTTCTAACTATGCGTCCCTACCTCCCAGCCGCTCGCCTCGCTGCAGCATGTTGTGCAGCAGGATCATTTTATAGCCAACGAAGTGTTTCTTCACACGTGTTTATCGTCCCTGGAAGTGGAATCCCTCATGGCTGAACGCAGCTCGCACGGTGCACGGTGGGGAACGCGTGGCCGACTCCCAGCAAGTTCCAGCGTTGATCATGATTAGCTTCCCTGTACCTCTGAGGAATAGTACCAGGAAATTGCTAACACTGTAAATTGTCTCAAATATGCACTTACTAAAGCCTTTAAAGAGCAATTACTGTATGTTAACTGAACACCAATCAACTGTAAAAACAGCAGTTATGTGGGTTTAATAGGTACATAAAGGAGAAAATCTCACCACCCTGCAATTAATTCTAAATCACATAAAAAGTGTAACTTGTACACTTATTGCGTATTAATACATAAAACATGTACAGCATGTTAAAACATTTAATTAGCACTTACCTAACAGGCTAAAAGTTAAGTATCAAATTATCACTAAAATACTGTTGAGCTCTTCATTATTAACCACATGAAACAACCCCCCAACATGCAGTGCTTAGGTCGTTCTAGCAATTAGGTGCTTTCAGCTACCGTTCAGTGATTTTATATTAGCTGTGTCCCATGCTCTGACGGGAACAATGATATATTGTCCAGTTTCACTGTCTCCCGAATAACCTTTTTTACAATATGGGACGTTCCCAAGAAAGCCTGAAGGCAAAGAAGAAACAGCAAGAGATGCTCCTAAGCAAGGTCTTCAGCTCTCACCTCTGTGAGGCTGTGTTTAAAAATCTGGCCAGTAAAAGATAGGTTAATAGCAATTCACAATGTGGAGAACTTCACCAGTAGCACATCAGGAGAGAGAGGAGAGTAAATCTGCAGTGAAGGTCCGCACGTGGAAGAGGAGAAGATTAGTGGTAAATGACAGCAGCAGGAGGACTCGTGGCAGAGGCCTGGGAAGAGGGCAGCCGAAACCAGAGAGAAGGAGGCCTCCAGCATTGCCGTGAGGAGAATGGGTGACTAGATACCACAACAGGGGCTTGAAAAAGTAGAAAAAAGAAGCAGGGGGGGCACCTTAGACTTGACTTGTAGTCAAGATGGATGCTTACTAGGGATCCCAGATGGAAGGGAAATAATAGCCAATATATGCCATTGGGAACTTCATCCAATCACGCAGTCTGTTGACAGAAGGAAACCACAACGCAGAATTACCCTTTGTTTAGTCTAAATCAGCTGCCAGTATGCACATACACCACATGAAAGGCGAAACCTGAACACATTCCCAGAACGTCTTCCTGAAAAAGCCATCTGCTGCCCAAGCTAATGTTACCATCCTCCCCATCACAATGAGTTTTGAAAGGATAAATTCCATTTTCTTTTCCAAGCAAGATAACATCCTCACCTCAGCAGCACAGCTTAAGGCTGCCAACAGCAGTCAAGAGACTGGTTTCTTCACAGAGGCTCTCAGATATTGTGTGCAGACTCACAGAAGAGACACAGGTGTAGAAGGGGTTTGCACACAGCCAGCATGGCCCATCACTCTTCTGAGTTTGTGAAGGGTTGCAGACTTGCACCACAGCTTCAGAGAAAAGGAGGGATTGCTAACGATCAGCACAGAGGAAGGCAGAGCCGTCAGCAAGCTGGATGGGTTATTGGAGGGAAACCTGTGCTCTTGTGCTTCTCTGCTTGCAATAGAAGGTGGTAGAGGAGGGAGACCCAAGCAGCCCCCTGACTTCTGTGGGATAAGTGTGAAAATGCCTGGTCAAGGTGAGGGTCCGACAAGAGAGGGCCATCTGTTGGCCCCAGACACACAGGTGCATGGCTGCTTCTCACCAGACTGGGTAGAAAAGCCTCCCTTTCCTCAGAAGCGTCATCTAACAGGCCCCAAGGAGGTGGGCAGATCTGTTTCCCTTCAGAAAAAGGGTGTCCACTCACTAATTTTGCCCAAGTTCTTTGACTACATTTGATTGCGGTTTTACTCATCTTGGTAGTAAATCTGAACTTACGGTACCCCACCAGCTTTAAAGACATGTCATACAAAAAATGAAAAAACGATGTGCCTTTCATAAACAAAGGTTTAACTTAAAGCAAATATTTAACTTAAAGCATTTTCTCTCTTGATATAACCATATCTGTGCACTTAACCGAGAGGACAGATTTAAATGTGAGCAGCTGTGGGACCACGGGATGGATAGGTCCTTGTGGTGGTTTGACCTTGACTGGCTGGCAGGTGCCCACCAAGCCTCACACTCCTCAACAGGACAGGGGAACAAAATATGACAAAAGTTCATGGGTCAAGATAAGGACAGGGAGCTCGCTTACCACTTACTATCACAGGAAAGACAGACTCGGGGAAATTAATTGCATTTATTGCCAATTAAACAGAGTAGGATAATGAGAAATAAGAACAAAACTAAAAACACTTTCCCCCCATCTCTCCTTTCTTCCCTGGCTCCACTTCACTCTCATTTTCTCTACCTCCTTCCCCGGGGCAGCACAGGGGGATGGGGAATGGGGATTGTGGTCAGTTCATCAAGCGTTGTTTCTGCCGATCCTTCCTCCTCACGCTCTTCCCCTGCACCAGCGTGGTGGGGTCCCACCCATGGGAGGCAGTCCTCCACAAACTCCTCCAAAGTGGGTCCTTTCCACGGGGTGCAGGAAGAAACTGCCCCAGTGTAGGTCCTGCACAGGGTCAAAGGTTCTGCCAGAAAACCTCCTCTCCATGAGTCTCAGTTCCTGCCAGGAGCCTGCTCCAGCATGGGCTCTCCATGGGCTGCAGCTTCCTTCAAGGCACAGCCACCTGCTCTGTCATGGGGTCCTCCAAGGACTGCAGGGGTACAGCCTGCATCGCCATGGCCTTCAACATGGGCTGCAGGGGAATCTTTGCTCTGGAACCTTGAGCACCTCCTGACCCTCCTTCTTCACTGACCTTGGCATCTGCAGGGCTGTTTCTCTCATTCGTCTCTCACAGCTGCTCTTGCACAGCTTTTCTTACCCTTTCTTAAACATGCTATCACAGAGGCACTACGAGCGCCGCTGATGGGCTCAGCTTTGGCCAGCAGCAGGTCCATCTTGGAGCCAGCTGGAATTGGCTCTGTTCAACATGGGGACAGCTTCTGGTGTCTTCTCACAGAAGCCACCCCTGCAGCCTTCACCCGCTACCAAAACCTTGCCATGTAAACCCAATACGGAACATGTTTCTCCTCTCTCCTGGACCTGAACATGTCTTGAAAGTCACTGGAGAAAAATGGATCTTTTTACAGCACGTCCAGGTCTATATTCTTCATTCAGGTGGTGTTATTCTTGATCTGGCATTTGTTGCCTAGTTCTGACGTGGGTTTAGTGTCCTCCTATGCACAGAAGCAGATGTTCAGTGCATTTTTCAGGGCTGAACCAG
>NW_010544193.1:23675-34036 GCF_000687285.1 Phaethon lepturus | reverse complement strand
AGTTTGGCAGGAACCAGCTCCATGAAGCAGAGAGTCCCATCTGGTTTTACATTCCTATTCTGGTAAAAGAGAAGGGAAGGTCTTCAAGGCTAAGGCCATGGGCAAGGACCCAACTTACCAGAATTTATTTTCCCGTTATGGTAGACTTCCCCAAGACAACTTCATTTCCTGTACTACCTATACCAGTTCTCCAGCTAACAAATGGACATATTAAAACCTCCTTCTGCTCCAGCAGTAAACGATGATTTGTTTGTCCCTTAAATGGTAAGATTTTTTAGTGAAGGGTTTGTGCTCTGTTCATATTACAGCAAACACTACAAAAATATTTGTGTGGCATGACTACTTTATTCTATTGTCATGTACAAAAAGATTAGTGTCTTGTTCCATTCTTTATTCCATCCTCTAACTATAAATTACTCTTTTTGAGAGAGCATTAGTGACAAAAGATACTAGCATGAAATACTAACGGGCTTTTGCTCAAATTATGACTACCATTAGTGAAAAGAAACATGAGAATTGAAATAATTGAAGTAATACTTCATTAACAACAGAAGCCTTCCCAGTGCTACGGATTGTCCATGAAGGGGACCTTGAAATGGTGATAGGAGACATTTATAAATAGTTTTAAGCCCTCGTCTGTCCCTGGAATATAAACAGGAATTAAGGTTTAGGAATTTTGAATGCAAGTTTGTACAACTCCTCTTTGAGAGGAGTCCTATAAGTAAATATTATAAATTTAGTGAATCTTATTCGCTACACAGGAAAACTAGTCAAGACAGGACTATCACTGCATTTAAAAGAAAGAAATCCCAACCTGAAATTGGACATGATCTGGACCAACTAAAGCTGTGCTGGAAACCTGCTGTTGAAGAAGTAAACAAGATACCTCACTGCTCACAGACAGCTAAAGATGTCTGGAAAACTTTGTGCAGGACAAAGCAGTCCAACAATGAAACAGCTGCACAGAGAGGTTATTTAGGAACCATCAATTTAAATGTTCAGATTACAGGTGGATCTGAGCCACGAAGTTTTGATCAGGATTCAGACATGCTGTAAGTATTTTTCAGGCTGACCTGCCGCGGGGACTGGGCAGTATTCAGCTCCTGACTTCTCCAAAGCTGATACACAATTTGAATCTGAGAAGACAGCTTGCTCCCACCTCCAGCTCCAAGAGGTCAGACACCTCAGTGCTGAAAAGAAGTACTTGCATTTTACCTCACTTCATCCTTTGCTTTGAGGTCTATTAGGAAAAGCGCTATGTCAGCATGGATGGTAGTTACAGATAACCCACGGACAGAATAAAATGAGGAAGCAAGCTTGTACCATGACTCTCTGCTTTTGCATTTTTCTTTTTACACCATTAGCTTTCAGCTGACATTAGACATCTGGAAAATACAAGCATAAGGGCCAGATTTGAGATATTTAAGCTGTCTTGACAAAAAGGTGAACCACCTACATGTGCATGAGAACCATGAAATGAAGTTCTCATTATTTGCAGAAACTATGCCTAAACCACAAGATTAGTCAGTAAACTCTCCTAAAGTGGAAGCTCACCTGAGTGCTAGAAAACAGCTCGTCTCTATTACACCCTGGCCATTTCATTTACAACCTTTGCTAGTCGTCATATCAGGATGGGGCGCTCTGAAACTGAATCTGATAATTTTAATTGAGAAATCTTGGAGGCTCATCTTATTCAACGTTCCCCTTTTGCACGAAAATGAAAATGATCACCTCTTCCCTGAACAGATTAACCACTTGTGAGCACAGCACTTTTCCATTGCTGACTGGTGGCACTACCTGATCATGCTTCTACTTGAATGCAGGGTGTGTAATCACAGACTTTTCTCTCAAGGATGACACCAAGGAGGAGGTGTTCTCCTTTTTTTCCCAGACAAAGACCAAAAGATCTGCAGCAGATGACTGAAGCCCTCTTGGTCCAGGTGAATGGAGATTCCCCAGGGAAAGCAACTCTTACTATGTCTGCAATCAGGAAGAAGTGCCAGGACAACCTGTTGGTCACCAGCACACCTATAAAATGAACTTCAACGTTAATTCCTTAACTCACATCTCCTGCACTGAAAAGCATGATTTTCAGATGTTTTCAAAACCACTTAGATGCCAAAGGATGCCCACAGGCCCCCTAAGACTTCTAAAAATCCCATGCTGCCATTATGAATTTTGAAAGGCAAGGAAGCTGCCAAGGAAGTAATGCATTTGCTTACTTTTGCCACCGTGGGTGTAACCAGCATATTGGTTTGGAGAGCCTTATCCATCCCTCTCTAAGTCTCTCCCAGACTGCAGAGCGTCCCTGGGAGCAGCCCACTCAGTCAGAGGCAACACCCATTTGATATAAATTAATGGGAAAAAAGCTATCCAATTAAATTACATGGAAAGAAATCCGAGTTACAGCATGGATCCATGCAGAAGGAGGTCCTAATTGCTAAACGTGTACGTTAAAGGGATTAAATAACAACATACATTTAATCTGATGATAAGAATGTAATTATACTTTTGTTGCTGCTGTTAGTTGAGTTAAATCACATGGGATATGATATCTACATCTGATTGCCTGTCCTTCCTGCTTTTGTTGAATAGGGCAGAAGACCAACCAGTTCCTCAGAGAAGGATCAGGCATGTTTAAAACCCGTTCACCCCAAAAAAACTCTTTTTCTGCAACTGAGCTGAAAAAGCGCAGGACCTGTTTGCACCTTCCCTCCGGAACAGATCATAAGGACTGATGAAGGCAAGCACAAAGACACTCTTTTGATCACCAGGTGGATTATGTCTGGTCACAGCTGAAGCCTAGCAGACAACTCTGTTTTCTTGCCTTGCTGTTATTCTCCTCCCTTCCAGTCAGGAACGGTGTCTGTATAGTCTCAGTCTTGCATGTACACGAGCCTGGGCTTCCTCTAGCACCAACCACCACAATGATGTTCTCAGTCTCCTAAATACAATAGCCCAACTCCTACCAGCTCCAGAATGGCCAGAGTTTGTCGTCTGGTTACTACGAGCAATCCTGAGAAGGAAGGTGGAAGAGGAGATTACAGGAGCAGCTGAGGAATGGGGGAAGCAAACCTCATTTTCTAACCTATTTTCCAGGAGAAGACTGCTGTAGTAATAGAAAGAAATACTCTGCAGCTGCAGCAAGACGGCTCACAGACCTTACTTTCTGCAGGCAACGTGCTTTTAGTACTGTGTATTTATTTACCTATGAGAAACCAAATCCTTTCTACTTTTGAATGACTATTTTTACTTAAATCATGTGGTTTCAACAATCACATACCTGAGGCTCTGAAGAGTCTGAGCAGAGGAAAACATTTTCTCTGGAAATAACACATCAAAGACTCATCACTTTACAGAGCTTGCCTTCTAATTATCTACTGGTTCATACAGACCAGAACTACCACTCCTTTTACTGCAGCATCTCTGCTAGGAGTCTTTGGTGACTTCAGACTAGATGAGTCCACAAAGACTTGAGGCATCATTTGGCCCAGTAGCTTAATATGATTTCCTTCAGTTGCACAGAGAAGTTAAAATTTCAGTCCAACATTTTCAACACAAGCTAAATTAATTTGAGGCATAGCCGGTAAATATATTTCTCTCTTTAAACACTACTGAGAGCACAACAGAACAGCTGCAGAGAGACACATTTTGCTTAGATTTGGAAGTCATGCATGTACAGTTGGTTAGACTGAGCTAAGCTCTTCATTAATAGAAGTGTAAACTCAATAGATAATTCAAAATCAAGCTGAGGTATATTTGCTTTTACACCAACTATTCAAAGAGGCAAATTATTTGAGAAGAGAAGCATGACTCTTCTTATTCCAGCAGTTGACTTAATTTTTTCCTAAGCATCCTAGCTGAAATGAATCAATAGGAATTCTTGATAGGTTATTTTATGTACCTGAAAAAGCATTTTATGAAGAACATAAGAGTAACAGAAATCACAAAGCTAACTTTTAGGAAACATTTCTTTTTAGGATAATAAAATAACAATTGTTTTTTTAACATAAAAGTATTTTACCTGTCAGTTCTCATCAGAGAAACCAAGAGTTCAGTAAAATTTAAAATGCAATCTAGCTACCAAAAGTACTGCAGCTTACATTACTATAGCATAAAATGAATGTGAAAGAGATCGGACTCCTTCTGCTTCTGTGCATAAAGCTGTCATCAAAACAGATTAAGATGAGACTTTCATTAGGGATGGATTATCCCCTTCCTGATCACCCTGGGATTTCCTGCTTTTTCCTTCAGGAGTCAAGACACTGAACTAGACAAGGAACAGACCTGATCTGATCAATTCCCACATCCTGCTAGAATAAAATAGGTCTCAAACGCAGTAAAAGAAAAGCCAATAGCGCTACCTGACACTTGGCTGCAAAGTCCATCTGTTGCTACACAATGAAGCGCATTGCATGAGAAGTTATTTTGTTTTGCTTATTTTTCATGCTGTTCTCCTCATTTTTTTTCCAAGTTGACAGGGCTTTGGATTGGATTCCTCCAGCTGTAACAAGCAAGAATACTAGCTCAATCACAAAAGCACAGCAAAAACAAACCCCCACCACACTGACACTATTTTTTTGTGTATTTCACTTGATTTGTAGCATATTGTGGGAGTGCTGGAGAAAGGGAATTGTAAGATTCAAGTCAGAACTAATTAAATAGTTTGGGTCAAGATGAAACACAGAAATACAGATCAATATCTTCTCCTACACGATAGCCATTTTCTACATCTGAGAGCTGTTCGGTGCTGTCCCCTACTAATGATGCATATAAACCCACACAGAAATTCTGTTAAAAATTTGCTTTGATCCTGCTAAAAGGTCATTTCCTTAGGTACATCATATGTCACTGAGCATAAATTTAGATGGAAGGCATGCCTTCTGGTCAAAAATGATTGGACATAGGACAGACAGAAATGCTGTTCAGAGAAGAGTCTATGAGTTGGTAAGCATGTCCTTAAAGTAGTTCACACTTCACCAAAAATGTGGGTTTGCAAAAAGTCAGAGACAAGCTGGAGAAATCAAAGCTTAAGAGAACACCAGAGAAATAGGAAAATAGGAAATTGAAATAGGAAATAGGCCTAAGAGGGATTTCTGGAGGTCTCTGGTCCAGCCTTTTGCCAAAAGCAGGATTATTGCCAACACTAGACCAGGTCAGTTATGGCTTTGCCTGCATTAGTCAAAAAAACCACCAACAGTGAAGTTATCACATGCTCATGGAGTTACCTGCCCCAGTGCTGCACCACTCTCCTGATAGGAAAGCTATTCTGTTGTCCTACCCGAACATCTTCTCCCTTTGTGGCAGAAGTAGGGATCATCCTATCAGAAGTAGGACATCCTGCATGCCTAATGAATCAGGCTTCCTTCTCTCCCTCTACCCTTGCAAAATATGCACTGTATTTCCACACACAGTTAAGTAATAGCAAACACAGCAGGAAAGACAGTATCTTCAGCTAGGGTCTCCATACATCAGTTGATCCAAATAAGTATCAGCCTTCTTTACCAAGACTTTGGCCAAGATGATTGCTCTTTGACTTATGCCACCCAACCTTTGGTTCACAGGATGTTTGCAGCCATCCGTTTATTTGAGGACAGCTTGGTACGTGACAGATGAGAAGACAATAAAACGTTTACAAGCTGCATCCTGGAAGGACTGTAGCCTTCAGGGCTAAACTTTGTACTCCAGACTGCTCTGACTGAAATCCCTGCTTCCCGCAGTGGTTGGTGTGGGGGGCATTGAATTAACCATGCTGCAGATAAAGAAAGGTTTCTTTAGCATCCTAAGACTATTTTTGACTAAAACATTCCCTTTTCCAAAATCTTTTTACCCAGAATCATTTCCTATTCAGCAATCTTGCTGCTTTGGGGCCAGACAGCTGGCTTTCATGGTGGAAAAGTCCTGTGTTATCAGAAAAATGTTGAAGAAAGACTTCAGGGTGAGGAAGAATGAAGAAACTTGGGGAAGTTTTCATTGAAAAGGACTGAACATCTGCAGTTGTGTTTAGATGTTTTTTTGAAGCCAGGAGACTGACTTTTGCTGTTTAAGTTCACATGAAGTCTTCTGTGCTGCACCAGTTTCCAAGATAACTGGGCCACAAGTATCAACATTTCACATGGTACTTTGCAAAGAGCGGCCTTTCTACTGGAAACCCTGCAGTTCCAGACCTATAATCCTTACTTTCCATGACCCTGCCAATTCTCAGTGTGGGTCCCTGACTCAACTGCTCAACCCTTCTCCAGGGAGGTTGCATGTTTGAAAGGGAGGGAGATAGCAGCCTCCCCGTAGCAACTCCCGCAAAGACCTTGCACCGATGTGAATACGAAGGCAAGATCTTTGCAGGGAGGGCATTCAGGCACTGTACCTCTAGACCAAAAGAAAATGCCAGCAGTCAGCTAGCAATAATGTGGCAAACATTTACTCAGACTTCTTAAGAAAAGGAAGGACAATGCGCCTGGGAACACAGTGTGTGCAGAACACCCGTTGTCTCATGGCACAAACACTCCCTGTGAAGCCCAGGGCTCCCAGTTACGAAAAGGGAATAGTCTGGCAAGGCAGAGAAGTACTGTGAGTAGGATCATGTTAGTCACTATTTCCTTTGCCTCTTACCTCCCACACCCTTGTTGTAGCTCACTTCAGCACAGGACTTTCAAGGCAGGTGAACCAGTCACCTTCAGCCAGAAACCTAAAACTGGGATCGAGGGCTTTGTTTCAAACTCATACAATGCTGCCACTGAGGTGAATGGGGTAATGCAACTGTAATACTCGAAAAAATCATCCCAAGGTCTTTCATTACATCAGTTATGTAATTCTTGTTAGTGACATACCACTGAGCAACCCTTTCTCTTTTTAAATCAGTGGAAGTGCAGGTTAGCTCTGGGCTAGAACATACAGTGTGCAAATTGGTCTCTCTCATGAACAAATGATTCCAGAGACCACTGAAAAAAAGGCGATGTCTAACAGCCTAAAATGCACCCTTTTCTTTTCTTTTTTAAACATAGGGTAAGGAAGTATTTTAACAGAAAAATATTTTGACTCCTAGGGAGAAAGGTGGAAGGTGGAAGCATGTAAAGCTACCAGGTGATCAAAGCTTTCATACTGTTTAATATCATACATATTCAGTTGAGATCCAGTTCCAGTACAATAAAAAAGTTATGTAAACGGGAAAAAGGATCTGATTAAAGCACATCCAGAAAAAAACCCCTGACATCTTCTGAATGTGTATTTAAAAATCTGTATTTTAGCAAAGACTCCAAGACAACACACAAGCATCGTTTTAAGTTTTCAATGGAGAAAGAGGAAAAAGTAACAACCAGTTAAGACGGAGCAGGAGGTGCATCTTCGACTCCAGTGAGGCACAGCCTCAATGCTGGATCCAGTAGGTCATCAGATGCTGGAGCATACAGTATATCCCAACTCATGAGGAGACTTTGATAATCCAAATACCAGCCTATCACCTCCACCTATTTTGATCTTTCAAGACAGCCTGCAGTTTCTTCATTTCTGTTTGGGTTCAGGAGAAGTCAGCAGACCTTGGTAATGTGCCCTTGACCTCTAATGCATGTTGGGCTGGTGGATTTCAAGGCATTCTTCAGGGATGTGGTAGACCCTAGACCTGTGTGAGCCAGGGGAAGTCATGCTGCCCCCCTCGGGGCCTGTAAATCCAAAATTCCCTGTGAAATAGGGGAGGAAAGGGTGCAGAAGGGAAAAAGGGTGCTTTGCTCCCTCCCAGAACTGTCAGCTGCAGAACCAGTCACTTGTACAGACCTATCATCAGAGTAGCCAACACAAAACAACACACACACAAGCTCACACTCTTAAAAAGTTTTTATTAATTTTCATTGTTTTTTTTTTAAAAAAACAAACCCGTCAGTGCAACAGTTCAGTATCCCCTTCCTATCCCCCATCAGTAAGCAGTAATTTTAAAATCAGGAAATACCGAGTGCTGAAGCCAATGGGTTAGCATTTTGCTATTATCTCCTTCTGTCAAACTCTGAAAAAGTCCTCTGTATAAATTAAACAATGAAAAAAATGTTATTTTCAATTCTATGTCATTACAGTCAACAGAATTGTAATAATGCATCTAAAATGTGTGTCCACAATACATCAGGTATACATTTTTGGGAAAAGAAAAACAGGAAAAAAAAATATGACATTCTAGGCTTGTTAAAAGGATAATGGTCCCATATTTTTTATTAACAGGTTAGCAAAACAAAATCCAATGGATTACAATATTTACATGTTATTTGAAAAATAAAGTAGTGATAAAAGCATGTCACAATCTTTTTTTTTTTCTTTTTCATTTTTGGTAACCATTACGAACACCCAATCCAGGTATGGAACTGTTTAAATACATTTGAAATGAGGCCAATTAAAAAACAAATACAGACACAAAATGTGTATTTATACTTGTCCCTCCAATGTGTTTTTCCATGACATTCCCTCCCTACTTCAAAAAACAAAACAAAAAAGCAATTAAAAAAATCAAAATAATCCCCCTAACACACAATTGATGAATCCCCAAAAGCAAAACACCATGCTTCTCAAGTAGCACTTATTCCACAAATGCAACATTTTTGCCATCAATTTTATGTGAAGCTCTCTAGGACACCGTTTCCTCAGCTATTTGAAGCTGTCTAGGGCAACATTTCCTCAGCAGCTTCTTTCCCCTCCAACAAACAAAAAGAATCCCAAGACAAAGACACATGCATTTCTAAAACTAGGTTTCAGTCAAGTACTTTCTACTTTTTGGAAAGAAACTCTTTTTTTTGTTGTGGTTTTTTTTTGGTTTTTTTTGTTGGTTTTTTTTTTGTTTTGTTTTGTTTTTTTTTTTTTTTTTTTTTTTTTTTTTTTTTTTTTTTTTTTTTTTTTTTTTTGTTCACAATCAGGACATACCATGGGCACCAGATCCTGTATCCATTGCTCAGGCAAAATTCCCAAAGAGTTTGTTAGGCTTTCCACCCAAGAAGTAGTGCAGGATCAGCCACTTAGGTATGCAGGTTCCTATTCATTCTACGCTGCTCCCCTCATGCTAAAAGCTAAGGGGGAGGGGAAAAACTTAGCAACTCCATCTTGAATCGAGTAAAAGTAGTTCTCCAGGCTCAATGTCGTATGTAACTATTTCACCTCCGCTTGCAAAAAGATGTGTTAACAGACACCCCTCCCTCCCACCACACCAAAACAAAAAGAAAACACGCACACCACAGACAGAAGGAAAAAAGGCAGCCAATCTTAACGAAAAGTTACTGGTGTGAGACTGATAGATGTTAATATGACAAGCAACAGAACGGTTATGAGGACCTATGTGTTTGGCCCGCGAGCTGCATAGCTGTGCCGTAAGTTTGGTTCTTTAGTTTTTTAAAAAAAAGTTAAAAGTTCTTTGTTATTTCCATATGTTTAAAATTAACAACAACAACAACAACAACAACAAAAAGTTCTATTCACAAGATCTAGTCTCCTTTCCCGGTCCCCCCCTCGAAAAGAAATACTCATTTTACATGAGAAACTTAATTGTGCTGTATTTGTAACACCTCAGGCTGATAGAAAATAAACATGTGGCAAACAAAACTGCACAATCAGTCACATGAAATCTATCAAATCCTAAAATTATAACTGAATACTAACAAACAGCTTACCTGGAATAAAGGATGACAATTCACAAACAGTTATCTAGGAATTAAAGTCTCTCTCTTTTTTTTGTTTTTTTTTTACTAAAATAATTAAAAAAATCACAGTATTTTAAGAAATAAAACCCACACTGGGATTTTAAGCACAATTTTTGTTTTCCTTTCTTTAAAACTTCTTTTCTTCCTCCATTTACCACCTTGCCCAGCAGTCTCTCTACATTTAACCACAATGACAACAGGTAGTACTGACAAATGCAGAGATCTCCCTTGGTTAATTCTGAGGTACTAGGAAACAGGTGACTGTTTTAAGCAAAGCAGTTTCTGTTTTGTTTTTGTTTTCCTTTTTTTTTTTTTTTTCCTCTTTTTTTTTCTTTTCTAAAGCAGTTGCATTCAGTCTGGAAAAGCATTATGTATTAAAACTAGAAAAACGCACCCAAATTTGTGCGTTGAAAAGTTGTCCCCCCCACTTCTTCCATGCTCACGACGCTTCCATTCACAAACAATCCAAGTCTCCACTGCAAAGCACGATGTGTAATGTAGGAATACGGGGAGTTGCTTCCTTAGTCCAAGATGAATGTAACTTCCCGTTGTCAAGATCCAGAAGAAAGGATGCAGTGATGTAATGGAGCCACTTATTCCATCACTTAAATAACTTTAATATACACACACTCACACAGGTACCAGTGCTTTGAAAATAGATCATTCAGTCCTAAAAGCAGCTTTATTTCTTCCTTC
>NW_010544193.1:18986-23654 GCF_000687285.1 Phaethon lepturus | reverse complement strand
CACCCCACCCCGTTCATCACGTTCAAGTACGTTGATTAGAACCACACCAAATGCTTATTCGTTTTTGGCCTCCGAGTTGTCTAGGAGAGGTTTGTCAGCAGCTACCACGCCGACTGCCATTTCACTGTTGTGGGAATAGTCCACCACCATTTTCTCAATGCCTTCTTTTTCTTCTGGCAGTGTGCTAACAGTTTCTTCTACGTTCTCCTTTGGCTGGCTGTCCTCACTGGTCCTGTGCTTGCTTTCGTTCAGTGCCCTGCAAAGCCGAGCAGCAGAAACCAGAGACATTTACAATCGTTACAGAGAACAGCAAAGCCAATCTGTGCGTATCACAGGAGGGAGAAAAACAGATCACTTTCTAAAAAGGTAGATGCAAGCAGCCACACCATTGCCACATCATGCTGAAGAGGAGAGGCAGTGGAATTAAGCTACCAGGGGGACCCATGACATTCTAGCTTTGAAACCAAAACTTTATTTGCTCTACACTGGGACAGATAAGAGATGAGAAGGAAGAACCCCAATTCTGACTTTTAGAAGTTTATTTCCCTTTCCCCAGTCCCTTGTAAACAAGACTTACAAGGCACCAAACAAAGGCACCGGAAAAGAGTACTTTTCCCAGTGAGTTAATGATCCAATAAAACTTTTTATAGGTTGTAACATTTCAAGTACTCATATTTAGGCAGACAAGATTAAGGGTAAGAGAACTAGTTAACCTGCAGTAGTGTACTCAAATGCCTTCCACCTTGAATGAAATCTGATTTTTGAAGAAACTCTGGTCAGCAAAGATACCTCTGCTACCAACGAGATCTTCATCAAAAGAAGGAAGATGATTATTTCAGAGATGCCTATCTTATCTGTCATGCATATCATCCCGCAGTGTGCAAACTGCTATAGAAAGGCAAAGATCTTCACTATGAAGGTGAACTAGTGAACTTCACTAAGAAAATTTTAAGTAGAGGTCATTCAGATTGGTTTTGCTTCCCTTGAAGGACTTGACATTTCTCTGCACATAGTTCTTTGCAGTGCTATGCAAGTTTAGCTGCAAGCATGCCAAAGAGAGACAACAATAAAGATGAAAAAAATCCCAGTTCCTTCCTAGAACATTCCATATGATTTTCTGCCATTTTTATGCTGCTCTGCTGGCAGGCAAAATCAACAGTACACTCAGGTAGATAATCTAGTCCAAACGGTAATCACTTTGGGACAATCTTACATTTTAGAATCACAGTTAAACCCTACAGTCTACAGCCACCCTGGGCAGCAGAGTTAAAAAGGATGAACATGAACTTCCCCCGCAGAGACATCGGATGACTGCATACACACTTGCAATAGACAGACGTGTTCTTCATAGAATTGTGTTAGCCTTCATCACAGGGCTTTTTGGGAGGCAAGGAATCGGGTGGGGGAATGCACAGAGATCTATTACTACCTTTGGCTGTTTGACAAAGGAGTGTAAACCAACTTACATGCCGTGTCTCAGCACGTGTCGCTCCCACTCAGAGCCTTCTGTAAATGATCGGCCACAGAATTCGCAAGGGAAGCGTTTCTCTGGAACACCGCTGTCAGGAAACATCATGGGATCTGGAAAAAGACAGCATAGCCCATGAATTCAGAAGTGCCAGGGCAAGAAGGGACCACTGTGATCCTACTCTGATGCTCTCTGTTGCACCTTCTCATCCCCAAGAAGCAAAAGGACTTACATATCAAATAACTGTGTGTGCGAAAATGCAACTTGCCCAAAGCAAACTGACACTACAAGCAACAAATCCCATCCTAATTCTTAAAGCATCTCTGCAAGTAAGGGTAACAAGATACTACTCCCTGTTCCTGTATTTCAACAAATGAAGAGACTGTGGAATTTTAATTCAAAACCAAAACTGAGAAGTTTAGGCCCAAAATGGCTTCAAAGCAAAATCAAAAAAACCACTAAAGGCCATCTCTAATTTCTGAATTGGCAGTACAAATTTTAGGAAACAAAGACTTGGTATATTTAACATGTGATCCTCATAATGAATAGATATCCCTTCATCATGAAGTCTCATGGGTTAAATCCTGCATCTTAACTGCATAGGTGTTTCATCCCATCTTAATCTTTTATACAAAGTGCTCGGGGCCTCATTTGCAGAAGTGTCAAGCACCTAGTAATACAAGTGAAGTCACTGGCAGCGCAGGGAGAGGTATTTCTGAAAGCCCAACTCCATGAGAACACAGCCAGCTTTAACAAAAGATGAAACATTTTCTCACAAATTAAGAAGATCACCACACAAGCCATTAAAAATAATTGCATGGACTATCTCACTTGATTCTTTTGCTGGAAATGAGACAGCACCATCTGCTCAGAGCATTAATTCCTTAGCAGGGATTAAGCAAGAAATCAACAGAATGTCTTTCTGACTCCTCCCAAACTACATAATAAAAGAAAAGGGATTTTGCTTCATTTTTGTTCTGATCTCTGCTCACTTGATCTCTTCACTCTCAGATTTACTCTGTTCAAGATCAGCCTATGAACTTAAAATTGCTCACCCATTCCCTGTTATCCATATTTAAGTCCTGCAAATGAATTTTTGTAGCACATTTCTCACTAGTTAGGCTTTGCTGAAGTTCTATATGGAATGGTTCTTAACATAATTTTTTGCCTCTTCCCTCTGAGGGAAAAGACAAAAAAAGCCTCACTTTGCATTTCTCACTGTCAGTGATTTATTATACAGTTAAATATCACAAAGCAAGGTGCTGTGTCAAGATGAGCACCAGAAAGTAAGTCAATGCCATTAGTTCAGTTTGCATCTGGACTTCAGTATCTTATGTGTGGTACAAATTCATAAACACATGCAACACACAGACTAGTCATGGTACAGGGTCAAATATTTATGGTAGGTAAAAGTTCTGGAGGCAAACGCTGCTGTTCTGTACAAGAACATACCTACTATACAGTACACAATAGGAAGTTTATTCTGGCCCTCTGCAGAGAGGAGATATGCAACACAGAAGCTGTTTTGCTCAAATAGGGAGGAGTTGCAGTTGTTCAGCCTGGAGAAGAGAAGACTCTGGGGAGACCTTAACTGCAGCCTTTCAGTACTTAAAGGGGACTTAAGAGAAAGATGGAGAGAGACTTTTTACCACGGCCTGTAGTGACAGGACAAGGCTTAATGGTTTTAAACTGAAAGAGGGCACGTTTCGATTGAACGTAAGGGAGGCATTCTTTAAGATGAAGGTGTTGAGACAGTGGAACAAGTTGCCCAGAAGAGGTATGGATGCCCCATCATTAGAAGTGTTCAAGCTCAGGTTGGATGGTGCTTTGAGCAACCTGATCTAGTGAAGGAGGTCTCTGGCCGTGGCTGGGGCGGGGGTGGACTAGATGATCTTTAAAGGTCCCTTCCAACCCAAACCAGTCTATGACTTATACTTGCAATTCCCGTTAGGATTAGAAAGTGCTACTCTAGTAAATCCATCACGTCTTCAGAAAACACTATTTTATTCACCCCACTATTTGTTCACCTAGTAGGCAACTTGATCTAGTTGATGATGTCCCTGGCTCACTGCAGGGAGGTTGGACTAGATGACCTTTAAAGATCCCTTCCAACCCAAAGATTCTATGATTCTATTGTTCTATGATTCTACTTCCTGATCAGCTTTCCTTCTGGGGCTGTGAATTTGGACCGCTTCCTTGGAGGAGTATCAGAAGCTGCTCTTCTCTGGAGCCTACAGAAGAGAGGTAACAGACTGCACAGACACCTGACCTCTCTGCAGTTTTCCTGCATCGCACATACAAGCACTCATGAACATTTTTGTCTACTGTGGAAGAACACCTCTCGATTCCATTTTCTGCTAATACCGAGACATAAAGGTCAGTAGAGATAGACAGTTCCTCTGGGATGCAGTCCCTACCAGGGGCAGCTGTTCTTTCCATGGTGTATGCCAGACACCCTCTTTTCCCCCCCAGTGGTAATCCACAACTTGTCTAGAAAAATAGTCAGTGCAACTGGACCTTTTATAAATACCCTTGCTGTAGCAGGTGTAAGGGTTTTCTCCATTTTCTACCTATTTTAGTATACTGTATTACAGTATACTAATATATACTAGTATATATTATATAGACTAATATATACTAGTATATACTGTATTACAGTATACTAAAAGATTAAAAAGGAGAAATACTAAAGATTAAAAAGGAGAAAAAATAACAATGGTGAAACATTGTCACTACAGGCCAGTCAGGAAAGAATTGCTGCAAAATATACTTGGAAATATGCATGATTTTTTTAGACTGGTCATCTGAACAATCATGCAGAAATCATTTTAGCCAGTCACAGATAAAAAAAACACAGATAGAGGTGAAAAAAGTCTAAAACAAAAATTAGAATTACTAAGACACTATCCCTTGCTTAACTATTGATCCCATGAAACATAGGGATAACACCTAATATCCCTGCAAGTTTCTATCTTCAGCATAGAAGGTGATATTTTTACATTTTCACAGTGTAACCTAAAGCCAGTTTAAAAAATGAACTTCACCTTGAGCTGTTCCCCTCCCCATGGTGCATTTACAGGCATTTGTAAAGCTTGGCAGATAGCACCTTCTTCTCCTTGGTCTAGATACCATGGCTTCCAAGGTCACTTCAGCACCTGTGCCTGTACGTAATGCTAAGGTAATCCTCACAAGGACAGCAT
>NW_010544193.1:0-18955 GCF_000687285.1 Phaethon lepturus | reverse complement strand
CTGCTAGCTATGGGTCTATACAAAACATTAATCAGACTGCTACATCTGCAACTAAGGTGAGCTGGTCCTTTAGTCAAATCATTTACACAAATCATTGTTCCAGTCATGAAGCTCCGAGGGTCAAAGTTGTCCCTGAACAGACACCCAAACACATTTCCACATGAGTTACTATTGTTGAACTTTGAAATGCATATAGAAAAAACATCCCTTTAGGTCCCCCTCTGATTCTTCTATTGCTCTACCCAAGTTCCCATGAAGTATATTTTTCATTAAAACAGAACTGGTTTCCTCTCCAACTTGTTTCCTTTCTCATTTAAATAAAAGCTATCACTAACCACACTTGAAGTGCTAGTGATAAGTGCAGACTGGATTTATTCTGCAGGGACACTAAACAAAAGCCAAAACGCTGGGGTTTTGCTATTAAAAGGTAAGAAGCATAATGTGAGTTCCTCCTATTCCGTAAACAAACTGTGAATCTAGAAATTGGAATTTTTCAAGGTCTGAAAAGATGTAGGAAGACACATTTTCTTTGGTGAACAACAGCTTAGTGAGTATGAAAGCTGAAAATTGAGGAGGAAAAAGGTAAACATGGTGGTGTACCTTTAATTAAAGTACATAAAACTTGGCTAAATGTGGTCACCAACGTCAGCAGAGTGGGTAACCCCAGGAACCTGACATTCAGACATCACAGGGCTACAGATGTTAAAAAGTTGCAAACATACTGCATTTGACTGATGAACTGTGCACCAGAGCAGACTAGACAACACACAGTTTACACCAGATGCTGCAATAACCTGGCTTTCATGGGGGAACGCTTTTGGAATGGAAGGACAAGAAACCCTTAGTTCAATTTATAGAGAAGTTACTTTTTCCCTGCTGATCTAACTTTGACCACACCAAAAGCACTAGCAAGCACATGGCCTGGCTTTGCTGAAGTCAGTGGGATTAGTCTTAGATATGACTTAGGCACATAATTAAGTAAACAACAGTACAGGTGGGGCATGGACCTGCCCTGGCTCCAGAGCTGCCAACTGCAGCAACTGCAACAGGACTGACTCCCTCTGACAAAGTATGCTAGGCAGAGAGTTAATAACAGACCACAAAAAAGTTTGGCCGTGACCCCTTCATCCCTTGCTTGAACAATGCTGAGTGAAAAGCTGACAACTGGTTACCAAAACAGAAAATCTGACAGACCACTAAATACTCCACTTACGTAGTTTTCCAAGTACTTATAGATGTTATTTGCATGGACAGATAAGTCACAGATGCTATCTGTGTTTTCTCATAGTACGTATTCTCTTAGCAGACTTGTAATAAGGATTGTAATTGAAATAAGGATTAGGAACACAAGATTCCCCCAGGAGCAGTGTCTTCACAAAAGCCTCATTCTGCTCCTGCTGGCATGCCTGCATGGCTCTACAGGAATGTGCTGTAGAGTCAACAGCTGACCTTGCTTGGTGGGACTGGTGGGGCATGTTGCAGTGCCAGAAAAAAAAAATAATTTACACACAAAGAGCTCCACTGACCTCTTTCTTCAGTCTTCGGGCTTAACTCTTCTTCTTTTTCTTCTTCATCACTGCTGGAGCTCTCTGTTTTCCCCTTCATTTGTTCCAACTGGTCCAAGTTAACCCGTCCAACCAGCTCAAAATTACGACTCACCTTTGAAAGCAACACTTTTGTCAGCAATCAGCACAATCAGCTAATCAGAAAAATCACCACATATGCAAAACAAAACCGACTACATGCCAAAGCCTACTCAGCTTTAGGTGACATGTAGTCACCTAATGAAATTACCAGTCATTTCTTTTCAATAATTGTGATTCTTCTTTTGCTGTTTATTCCACATTTCTCATTTTTTGTTTTTCAAAAATTAATGGCATTCACTAAACCCCTCTCATTTCTTCCTGGTTTTGATGTATTTAAAAAAAAAAAAAATCCAAGAAATGCAGAACACTGCAAGTTGTACCCTCTTTTTATGTGACTATTCAACCGCTGTGATCAAACACTGCTATTGCACGTTCACACTGAAGGAAAATTCTTTGCGACTGGTTCATTCAGCTTCATGCATGAAAGGATGGGTCCTTTACTAAGTACATGGCTGCTGTGTGCCACATACACTTTCACTCATTAATAACAGATTAATTTTCATTATGAAGGGCTGCAAAGTGCTTTGCAAACTGATATAGAGACTATAATGGGAACACTTCACCCAGCAGTCAAATTCAGCTAACCCTAGGGTGAAATGCGCCAGCTACTTAACAGCTCACAGCAGCAGTATGAAAGGAGCAGCTTAGGGCATGGAAGTCAGGAACTCCACCACATCCAACAGAAACAGCACAGGAGCAGTCCAGATTTACAGTAGAGGCGGCGTGTGTGGAGCATGACCAGGACACTAGGGCTAATACTTGTTGGATGACAAGCGCCCTCTGAGCTCATTGATCACTGCTGGGAAGGATGTTGGATTAATCTTTCATGCAAAGAGAGAGCCCTCCAGCAGCACAGGCACTGAGCCACAGAGGCAGAGAGGATGGAGACAGAGGAATGAGCGCAGTGTGGCACCTCCTGCAAGGTGCTGAATGAACTATCAACATCCACTGACTTGCTTTTTATCCCTCTGTGTGAAAGGGAATGTGAATGAACCTAAGGAGCATGTGAATTGCACTGTAGTGTATCTCCAAATAGCAAACTATCCTAAATATGGTGGTGTGCAGATTCCTAGCACTCCTCCATACAGACAGCTGTGATGAGGTTCTCTGACTTAACACGTAACCCGCTGAGATTTAAACAAACAAGAGCACCTGCGAGGCACTTAATTCCACTCAGATCCTGCACAGAAACTCTTTAAGGTACACAATGATCTTGGGTATCCGAGCCCAGAGCTTTTGACACAAGTTAGCAAGATATAAATTACCAAAGAGAAAGGGGGAAAAGATACCCTACACTACTGTCACCGTCACTGCAGGTCCAGATTGGAAGGGAGAACTAGTAAGGGAATAATCTTCCCAGCCTGATGCACTGTGTCAAAAGAATGAGGCATAGTGCCTCCTGGATATGCCAAGTGTCTTTCTGTGGTGACTAGGACGAATGGAGCATCTCATGCACTGTGTGAACTACAGAAGACTCTCCGGAAGTAATAAAGAAGAGGGCAGATAAGCATAGCAGGCCAACGTAAGTTTACACAGTTTGTTTTTATAAGATAGCCAGTATTTTTTAAGCATGAAATGCTGGAACTTCTGCTGCTAATACTGTCAATATAAATTTATTCGGCTGTAAAGAAAGTGTCATTCAGTCAATGAAGTAGGAATTAGTTTTTAATGAGAATCTGGGCAGCTCAGCTCCAACAGGTGGAGGCATATAGCTGCCTCCCATGGAAACATGACAAGGAAGCACTCTAACAAATACTCCATAACACATCTCAGTTCTAGATATTAAGTGTCTCTCAGCTACACAGTTCACAGTTATAGAAATTCAAAGCTAACAGTCTGTGTGGAAAGACTCTAATGACTTCTCAAAGACTGGATCGGGTCTGCACTCAGGCACTCCACAAAAACTCCAAAGCAGTCTTAACTTAAGACCTGGTTACACTTACTGTTTATCTTTCCCTTGTTAAATGTAAATGGAGATGTATTGCCCTCTTTGTTATTAAAATATGCATGGCATGTCACGCTGCTGAAGTTGCCAGAGCAATCCTATGTCTGGAATCTCCTGCCTTTTAGAGAGGCTGATTTACACAGCCTTAATATTTTTTCACAACCCTGTTTTTTTTTCTCTTTAAATAAACTCAGCATATACAAGTGCCTTTTCCAGATAATCATACTCTGCATACAACAGTCTGCCAATTCTGGTCAATCTGAACAACTTTAGAAATGATCAACTTTGAGTTTCTAAAGAAAAAAAGAAGTAATAGAAAACAGAGGAAGTGAAGACCAGCATGAGAGGGATGACTTTCCAGATTGGGGGGTGGGGCGGAAGGACAACCAACAGCAAGTTGGCTCCTCAGAGGTGACATGTGAGTAAACTAAGAAAGCATTTGCAAAGACTAGATTGCTACAAATTAAAACTACTTGGATGTTACCTTGTGCTCATCTCGAAGGTGAGCGTCCAGCTCCTCTGTGTGTTTGGTCTCATAGTAGCAGAGTTGGCATTTGTAAGGTTTCAGTTCATTGTGCTTCTCTATGTGCTGCTGCAAGCTCTCATCACTGGAGCAGGTAAAAGTACACTTATCACAGCGGAAAACAACTCCCTGCAAGTACTTCGACAGTTTGGAACGGCAGACTTCAATGGGAACGACCCGCTCTTCTGTAGGGACAGGACAACATTTACTTAAATTTTATGAAACACCAGGCCTACATGTCAACAGCTTGGGCACTACCACTCACACAAGGAATAGGATCTGCTATATGGGTAGGCAGTCAGTCTACAAAGGAATGGGAGCTACATGGGACCGACACAAAAAACATGACAAAAAAGTCTTCCTAACATGACAGGGTTAATCCTCCAAGGCTACAAACACAGGTGTCCTCACAAATGGAACTGCTTATTGGGTGAATAGGATGTGAATGGAGTTTTTGGGGCAAATGAAACTCAGTGCCTGGGAATACAAAACCAGCCATAAATCAGCCAGACCAAAAGTCCATTTTGGTTCAGTACTCAACAGCAGCCAGGAGCAGTTGCTAGAAATGTAATAAAGAGGGAAGCTACAGGGTGCTTCCCAATGCCTCACCCTGCTAACTGGCATCCTCACCACCACATCTAAAGCTACTCTCTGGGGACTGAGAGGGTAAGCAAGGCAGCACCTTTTCCTAGAAGAGGCTGTGCAGTTCAGCCAGGGGCAGAAAATTCCCAACACACCCACAGCTTTCAGAAAGCTCAGGCTTAAAATCTGCACACATGTCATGTCACACTTCCCACAGTTCAGATCATGTATACAGGCATGTACCGAAAATGCTCTTGCTGAGTTTTTAAGCTCTCCACTTCTCAAAGCAAGCACTGACATTTAACAGAGCAGCAATTAATTTCAGTCATTTGACAAAGCCAGAATCCAACGTGCGTAACACTCATCCACTGTGGTTCCCCAAGCTGTGTGCACAAGGGAAACCCCAAATTTGTCCCTTCAGCTGAGAGTCACCAGAAGATCCTCATTATGGGCTTTTGTTACTCAACTGGCCTTTTGAACCAGAACACTGAAATTTAGTACTGTTACTCCTTATGGACTACAGATTAAAGGGTGGTCCCTTTAAAGGAGGAGTTTGATCCTGCTCATGCAGGTTCATCCCTAATGACAGATTAAAACAAATGAACAAAAAATGCAGGCCTGAATCTCCGATGATAGACATGAAGGCTAGGGGAATGTGAGACACGGCAATCCACATATGGATGTGAGCCAATGGCCCCTTTTCTTTAGTGAGGAGGATAGTATCACATTTAAAGACAACCACAGAAATACAAACTCCCTTAGGGTTTCTGGAAGGTGGTAAAAGCTCCACTGTTCATTCCCTTTTGACCAATCCACACGCCACGGCTGCTCACAAGACTGTTTCTACAGCCCAACAAAACACTCCATCCTGCTCAGCTTGTCGCTGAACACAAAAGTTACCCTATCTCATAGCTTTCTCTCTGGCCACTTCAAAAAGTGGAAGTTTTCCCAAACCTATGCCTTAGGAAAAAAAACCCGGTGGGGCTTGTAATTCTTTTCTACACCAACAGTTTCTCTAGCTATAAAGACAACTAAGTTGTGGCCATTCAGGGTGGGAAAAGGGGAGGGGAGAATAGGGCCTAAGAGACAAGAGAATTTAAAGCTGTGATTCTGGGATCAGAAGAAGACTTTTTGCAAAGTTGTTGCAGCTGTGTGCTTTTGAACGCACTGAAATAACTGACACAGCTGGTTTCAAAAGTTAAAAAGTCAAGTGAAGTTTTCAAAAAAAGAAATACTAATTAAAATATTTGAAAATTCACTTTTTCTCTAGCACCTGGAACAGATTAAAAAAGCTAAAACATGGGATGCTATGAAACTTTTAATCTACCAGTCTGGAGTAATGCAGCATTTCCTAATTCACATAAGCAAAACCTATTATCTCACAATCACACACACACACTCACCAAATCAAAGGTAGCACAATAACATGAAAAAAGCAAAATAAACATAAACATAATTCTAGCCTAAAGGATTTCTCTTTCAGTGGATGATTTAAAACTTTCACATGATGTATCCATGTCAGTGAGCTTTCTCCAAGAAATGACTTTGGAACTTGCAGGGTTATTTGCATTCAGAACCTCCTATTTTGTAAGGTGATGCCCTCATCTACAGCTTGCCCCTACAAAGCTGTTTATTTAATTACTCATTTAGAATGCATTTATCATATCTGAGCAACTCACAAAATTACAGCAAACCATAAAGACCCATACACAGATTGAAAGAGGTTCTTTAACCATGTGTAGACCTCTTCAAAGTTCAGCAGTGTCTAAACAAAGACTACTGTATATGCCTCACAAAAAGATGTCCTGAATTGTGGAACAGTTTAGCAAGAGGTGTAATTAAAAAACAACAATAAAATAAACACCTAAAGAGAAAACAACAACAAAACAAACACCTGAAAAGCATCATCTTGATTTCAGAAATCCAATCCTTCCAATAGAC
Source organism: Phaethon lepturus (assembly GCF_000687285.1). NCBI lineage: Eukaryota > Metazoa > Chordata > Aves > Phaethontiformes > Phaethontidae > Phaethon > Phaethon lepturus. The sequence continues at coordinate 12,318 of NW_010544193.1, read as the reverse complement.
TGAAATACTCAGGCTAACTGTAATGCAGATCAGAAATTAAATTGAAAGACCATTAATGCATTAAATATTTGCAGTACAGTAACTCAAAAGCAGACATACTTTTTTTTTTTTCTCAAGGTATAAAAGAGCCTATGACTCTATCAGTCCTTGGTTGTAAGGAAAAACCTTTATTCAGCAACACACCACTGCAACCTGGTCTAGTGGAAGGTGTCCCTGCCCACGGCAGGAGGTTTGGAATTAGATGACCTTTAAGGTACCTTCCTACCCAAATCATTCTATGATTTTATGATATACAAGTTATTTCCTTCCCATAAAGGTAAACCAAGTACAAACAAACCAGTCCTACTATCTAGACACAGATCAATTATTTGGTCATGTTGGGTGTTTGAAAATATGCATTTTTGCCTGCAAATCCAAGCTACAGTCACAGAACATGTTGCATTTGCATTCCAGTAGCCAAAAGAAAGCACGTTATCAATGAAGCTGTGTGTTCACGGAATAATGCCAGAAATAACCATGTGAAGCAATCAGGATATGTAGCAATGAAGCTTTTGAGGAGGTAGGTGAATTTGAAAATTTGACTTTTTTATCTTAAAGTTAGTATTCAAGAGAAATGGGTGTGATTTTTATTAAATGGAAGAACAAAACCACTACTTTGTTCTCACTATCAGGAAGAGGATAAAATGATTGCTAAAAGCAGAAAAAATAATGCCCCAAGAATTTTAAAGTAGACCCAACAGTGATCTTGGTAAGTTGCATTTATCCCTGGAAAAATACCAACGTGTTTCAAAATGTGGAGGGGATAATGAAAACTAACTGCATTGTCCAGACTAAATTAAAGGCCAACACTTCTGCTGGCCATGGAGCAAGAGTTTACTGTCTCCTCTGTGCCTCCTCTCCCCAGGCTTGCCTGTCATAAAGGCCAGGAAGAACTCGAGAGTGAACCGACTTCTCTTCACCTATCTGCATAGCAGCCTCTAGCTGTGTCAGTCCCCTGCTACAGGTCACCTGTAATGCGTCTGTGCTCCATCTGTGCCCACAGAAGGGATAGTGAACCACTTCTACACTGATGAGGAATAGGTGATACATGGAAGAAGGCTCTTAAAGGCTTCCTGTTTGCCCTCATTCTTAATGGGAAGCAAATTCCTTGCTTAATTTTTTCTCACTAGGTATTCAGCCTTCTAGCTGGTAATGCTTTAGTCCTGTAAAATTCAGCTTCTGTAGCCACTCATGAAGAGGCACATATACCCTCCATTTCAAGCACATGCTGTTTCACCGAGGATTAGGGGTGTAGCAACTTGGAAGTAATGCAAGAGTCACACATCTGTAAACATGTCTTTTTACACAGGAGGAACATTAACTATGAAATGGATCAAATCTTTCACTCTTGATTTTACACACTGCACCACTCCATCTACCTCAAAACTAATTTTCTTGGACCACAGCTCAGGGCTATGCCTTGTTTTACCAATGCAATGGCTGTAAAAAAGAAAGGTTATCTCAGACTACATTCACCATCACTCAGTCTCTCTTTCAGCGCATGTTAAATCTTGTCAAAATTGTCTGCTTCAGCTGCCACACAATTAAACACAACTGGATATATGCACCAGAAAGAACTTTAAGGAAAGACACTGCTTCCTTTATTACCTGGATGCTTGAAGCCATAGAAAACTCTCGTCTTTCCCTCAGTGGCCTCTCAGATTCTTTATCAGCTAAAATCCCATTTGCATTAAAACTTCTTTTCCTCTGTTTTACCTCTCCCAGAGCTCTAGCAATTTTATCAATATCTCCTTTGCTATCAGCTTTGTTTCAGCAACACAAAGCGACTGAAGCAACAGCTCTACAAAAGCACAGATCCACAGTGTCACTTACCCAGGAGGTAACCACCTCCTTACAATTGGTCAGAAACAGCTTTGTACAGGCAGTACAGCTGCTTGAGCTCATGAAGTGCTCTTCCACTCCCGCACATTCCCAGTGTCAAGTCTATGCACGATGGAAAATACCCCAACAAAGCCCATCAAGCTCTTCCTCAGCCTGTCTATCTGTATTTTAAAGGTCTGGCAGCGTCCACTGGAGCCCTGGCACAGCTGCAAACCAGAGCACACCTTGGCAGCACTTGGAACTGCACGGTCCCCTGCACAGGGGTTAACTAAACCCTCCTATCCTCTAAAGTGAGCTAATTCTGGAGTATGCCCTGAAGCTGAGCAAAATTGGACACAGCAGCACCTTCAAAGACAGGAAGTAAAAGCTAAAGTATCTGCCAAACTCTTACAACCAAATAAGGCAGCTTTGTAACATGCTTTCTGAATCACTGACAGGTCATTTTTCCCAGATGTTCTCTCCCAATAGCCCTTCTAACAGATAAGACATTTGTATGAACTCTGCCAGTCTCACTGCTTTGGTACAAGAAGGACTTTAAGCAACCAAAACTGGAAAGTGGTATATAATAAGGAATTACGATAATGCTTGTCACACCAGGATCTCCTCCAGGAAAAAGATGGCATGCAAAACTTGTGTTTGCTCACCACCAATACCCTACTGTGAAACTCTGCCCAACCTGCAAACAGGCAGAGTGCCATCCCAACACATGGGTTTGGATTTCGGCAGCCAACAGACCATCTACAAGCATCAAGTGTGATAGCTATGGGCAGGAATCCCAGCCCAGAAAGCCCAAACAGCTGTCTCTTCTGAGCTAGCAAACCCTCAGTTAATACAATATAGAAATCCCTAATCCCACTTTTAGCTGGCTTAAAAAAAGGCGGGAGATGTGGAGATAGAAAAGGAGTCTTAAAGAAAAACAAAAATATGGTAATTTTTGTTTTGATCCTAAGAATGCTGAAGAGAAAAAAATTCAAGCAAGTAATCAAGTGATATTTTGGGGCCTCTATGGTTAGCTGATACACCCTGTCACAGAGTTTATGATAGCATGGACTTTATGATAACAAGGACATAAGCAGGAAATAACTCTGGCCTAGATCAGAGCTGTAAATTAGGCTAACTCTTGCTAAACAGGTGTTTGATGACTCTTTAGAGAAAAAGCTTAAAAAACAATTTAAAATATGCCCTGTTTCAGGAATTTGAATTTTACAGGAAATAAGTAAGATGCATCACTTAGAAATGAAACAAAAGATACTCAAGGGCTGACGACTTATTCAACATACTCATCCCCATGTACAGAGAGGGGAAAATTTAATGATATACAGAGATGGAAAAATGTCATTAAACCAATCTGAAAGACAAGGGCATTGTTTGGCGTTGCCCTCATCAGATACAGACGTATACAGGGATATTGTTACCTCTATGCAGAACTATATGGTCAATCATGTTGCGTTTATATTTGGTGTGATATAGGCAAAGAGGACAGCGAAGGTCTTTGGGTCCTTCCTCAGGAATTGCCGAATGCCCAGCTTCCACGTGCATAGTAAAAGCAGATCTGTGAAACAGGAGGGAGAGATGGAAGCAGTCAGAAGAGGTGTGCAGGGAACGATGAAGTGTCATAGCTCTATAAGGGACGTGTTGTGTAAAATGGTACAGATACCACTCAGCCTTGTCTTCATAGTGCCACATGGCATTTCAGTGGGGCTACTCACATGGGTAACACACAAGCAGAGGTATTTGCAGGCTTCTATCCTCAAGTAACAAACACTCATTCTGACAAGATATTCTTTTGTGTGGGTTGCTCTACAGTCACATTGCTATAGTTAAGATAGCAAAAGAATTCCCACCTTTCATCCTTGTTATTTGTTTTCAGGCTGAAATATTCAGTGTACTTTCTCTAGCAAAGATTAAATTTTTAGCAAGTTGAACAAAACCTATCAACTGTTCTGGACTTGCAGAGGTGAGGACGGATTTATTTCTGGAGGCATATAACATCCTTAACCACCTTTGTCTTTCTAGGACAAGCCCAAAACCAGCTAAAATGTTTAGATTCAGGATTCAAAACATACTTGCATTTACAGTGAGTTTGGCACTGACTAGTTAAGTTTTAAAGCATCAGCTGTAAGGATCTGAAAACCCAAGACTAAGAATACTCTTCTTATTAATGTGGAGGAATGAATGAATACTCCACAGTACATTTGAACAAAAAAATTCATGCTGGCATTACACTGGCTGCATACTTAAAAGTATGCATGAGACATGCATACAGAGGAAATTAACTGTACACCTATCTAACCACAAGCTCAACTACTGAAATGAGAGGTGTCTGTAAACTTGGGTCGTTTTTTCCTAAAGCGGTGGTAAAACTTGCAAAAGCTAAGGAGCTTGCCATTTTGAACTAGAGTTAGAAGTCTCTTCGAAGTTCTTCAAGACTGTTAGCTTGAACACAAAGCAACTTACTAACACAACTGGCTTTGGGCCCGATCCAGCAATCACTGAATTCTACCAGTGTATTTCTTTCACCTTCAGTGACTGCTTTCATGCCTTTAAGTTTCTTTTTGTATGTTTCTTTGCCCCCTCCCCCCTTTTTTAAACACAGAAAACATGCTGTGCTTCTAAAAGAAGCAGGACTTAATCCCTGAATGTTTAAGACACCACATGAAGGAACACTACTCCTTTATGCAACTAGGAACGTGTTTAAGTGCTGCTTGATTTAAGATGATTTCATTTCATCCAGGGAGAAGAAAATGGCACTCGCAAGATATGAAGAAGTTGAACAGACCTGGCAATTGCTGGTATCTTTAAGACAGATAGCAATCAGGATATAAAGCACAAGCAGCAAATTATACCATAGAGGCAGCAAGGGGCTGAAGCAACAGAGGCTGAGGCTAGAGACATGTAACTAGAGGCTGCTCTTGTGTAGATTCTCTTGGGTTTGTGCTCAATATTTTCTACAACAGAACTCCTCCCCTTTATCCAGTCATACTGCTTACTATCACCAGTCTCCTAAGAACAAGTTTGAGACTTCGTATGTCAGCTGAGGGTGTTATGCTCAAGGGTCCAGCATACCAGGAGGAAACAATGAACAACACAGGTGCATAGGGCTTTTTTTTCCTTACGGAAGAGTGGCTAAAACACACACACACAGACAAACACACACGGCACCAAGTTTTTAAATCTTGCACATCTACTTGGATTTTCTGAAATGTCTCTATATGCTGTCAGATATGCTACAGAATGCTTCCTATATCAGCTAGGTTGAAGGTGGGAGAAATAAAATTACATGAGAGAGGTTTCTTCAGAAAGGTGATATAAATTCTCCTGTCCCCCTAGGTCACTTGATTGTCCCATGCTTCACGCTCGTTGCACCAGGAAATGACCTTATTTTTGGAAAGAAAATTTTCACACTTGAGTATAAGGACAGCCCTCTAATTGCCTAGGCTGAAGAAAAAGTACTACCTGTACCATTTCCTCCAGCAAGTAAAACCTACTGCAAGGGCTTATTGTGCTTTCGTCTGCAGCAGATGGTACCGGCTGTTGTAGGAGAGAAGAAAATGGATTACATGGATGCTGCTGTGATCTGGCATGGCATTTCCTATGTTCCTCTCCCTGGTCAGCAGTGGCCATGTTTCTGTTAGCTACAGCCAGCTCTCAAAGATCTCAGAAGTCTTTTCAAGTGCTAAAAAACCCCTTATGAGTTCAGTTTATCTGTTTTGCACAGTACTTACTTAAAGCCTGTATAAAAGGAACAATCTTTGCACTTGAAGAGTTTTTTCCCTCCATGTTTGTCACGGTAATGACGCCGAATGCTCTGTATGTAACCCGAGGAGAATTCACAAAATTCACAGTTAAGGATGGCTTCTGTTTTTTCCACTCCTGCAACACTCCCAGAAAGTGGGATTGGGCTGATGTTGTTGTTGTTCCTGGCCAAAGCTGCAGACTGGTAGTGGTTCAACTGCTGCTGAACATCAGGAGGCTCAGAGTATGAAGAGTCTGTAGAGAAACAGAGGGAAACTGTTATTCCAGGTGGATCAACAAACCTAAAAAGGTTTGAGGCTTGCTTCAGCACCTATCGGATTTTAGAGGGTGTAGATCAAGATGTTGGTTATGAAGTCTGCCAACAGCTTTCTGAAGAGATTAAGAAGAAGAGGTGTAGCACTTAATCTAATCTAATCTAATCTAATCTAATCTAATCTGTATTCTACAGTTTAAAAGGTGATCAATATATTATTATGCTTTTTAGATGTGATTTGGGGAGGGAAGAAGTGACATATTTAAATTAAAAGTAGTCTATAAAGAAGTCTGGTTTTAAGACACCTTTAATTTGTGAAGGTAAAGCACATTAATCATACTGCCAAGTGTTTATGTGTTTGGTGCATAGATCAGACCAGATCCTCTCAAAAGTCTTATGCCAGTTTACACCAGATGAAAATCTGGCACAGCATATATGTAAATAGCCTATCAAAAAGGGAAAAAAAAAAAAGAAAGGAAAAATAAATGGATACTCATCCCTACTCATTCATGGAATTATTTAAGAGATGCTCATCAAAAGTTAACTTTGGTAAAATGATACAATTTTGTCTCATTTGAAGCAGTCTTCATAAAAGGTAAATTCAAGTTCTTCTAGCTGATGATGTTTGAAATGAAATAATCATTGCAAGAAAATATATTTAGTCATAAATTCCAGTAAAGCAAACTTCTAAATCACATTTCCTTAGAAGCTGCTAGGTTTTGCTACACTGAGAAAAAGAGCTCTTTATGTAGATATGTTTGTATAGATACATCCCTTCTACAACCCAGCAGAACTCTATCACACCATTTTAACAGCATGTAGAAAAACACAGTCCAGACATGTCTCAGTACTGAAACTGAAAGCTATAATACTTTAGTTGGACCCCCCCAAAAATGTGGGGGAAAGGGTGGTGTTGAACCTTTACCAACACACTGCTTGAATGTGGAGGTTAGGAATTCATCTATTCTGTCCTGTATAACCCACAGCTGCCCATGAATGGCACAAATGAAAGCAGATGAATAAAGCACAGATGAATTTCAGTAACTTTTCAGGGAGGAAGACAAAGGCTCTTTTCTTAAGCTTTCTGGAAGAAGGAAAAAAAAGCAAGAGGGGCAAAAAAAAAAAAAGAAGTTGGGATACAAACTGTACCAGCCACCTCCTGCTTTGATGGGTACTTCACTTTCCAAAGCTTAATTCCCCAAGGCTGGATATGTAGGAATTATGTAACAGACATACTTGTGGGAACTTAACACCATCCATTCTAACCAATTAGTACGGAGAAACAATAGGCCAACAGGCCTATACAGCACTCAGCATAGGGACTTCTCCACCTGCCTTCAAAAGAGTAAAATGCTCGCTTTCTTTTCTGACTATCACGGAAAGGGGTTATATGTGCCCGAGAAATGAAAACCAAACTAACAACAACCTAAAAAACCAAACACACAAACAAAACAGAAGCAGGAGATAAATGTCTCTGGGCTCCCCTGGCTTCATCACCAGGTGTACAGAAAAGACAAAGGCAGAGACATGAAAGATTCCACTAAAATGAATTAAATACACTTTTTTCCCTATCCAATTTTCATGAACTGAGGCTGGGTTACAATGCAGCATTTATCATCCCTTGTTTCCACCACTTCTGCAGCAGGTTTGCTCACCATGAGGGCTCACAGTGAGCTCCACCCGTTCAATGTCAAGGCTTTCTTTTTCATGTGTTTGAAATAGGCTCCTCACTTCCTTTACTTTGGCACAGGACAAGTCTGAGGAGCTGCAAACCCTTGCAGAAGTCTCTTATCCTTTAAAGGCAGAAACCGTGCACTTGCTCTCTTTTGGAACAGGACCTTGAGGTCCAAAAGAATAAATGGCTGTGCACGCTCAGCAAGTTTGCAGAGAACACCAAGCTGAGTGGGGCGGTTGACACGCCTGAAGGATGGGATGCCATCCAGAGGGACCTGGACAAGCTCGAAGGATGGGCCCATGTGAACCTCATGCTGTTCAATAAGGCCTAGTGCAGGGTCCTGCACCTGGGTCACGGCAACCCCCAGTATCAATACAGGCTGGGGGATGAAAGGATCGAGAGCAGCCCTGCTGAGGACTTAGGGGTACTGATGGAGGAAAAGCTGGACATGAGCCAGAAATGTGTGCTTGTAGCCCAGAAGGCCAACCGTATCCTGTGCTGCATCCAAAGCAGTGTGGCCAGCAGGTCAAAGGAGGTGATTCTGCCCCTCTGCTCTGCTGAGACCCCACCTGGAGTCCTGCATCCAGTTGTGGAGCCCTCAGCACAGGAAAGACATCGACCTGTTCGAGGAGGGCCACAAAAAAGATCAGAGATATGGAACACCTCTCCTCTAAGGACAGGCTGAGAGAGCTGGGGTTGTTGAGCCTGGAAGAGAGAAGGCTCCAGGAAGGCCTGATGGCAGACTTTCGATACTTAAAGGGGGCTTCTAAGAAAGATGGGGACAGACCTTTTAGCAGGGCCTGCTGCAATACGACAAGGGTTTTATGGTTTTAAACTAAGAGAGGGTAAATTTAGACCAGATAAAGGAAGAAATTTTTCCCAATGAGTGTGGTGAAACACTGGCACAGGCTGCCCAGAGAGGTGGTAGACGCCCCATCCCTGGAAACATTCAAGGTCAGGCTGGATGGGCTTCTGAGCAACCTGATCTAGTTGAAGATGTCCCTGCTCCTTGCAGGGAGGATGGACTAGATGAACTTGAAAGGTCCCTTCCAACCCAAACTACTCTACGATTCTATGGTTCAGAGCAGATTTGCTGAGTTGCAGCCTGGTGTCTGGGCTACCGGGTTCAACGCTTCTAAAAGCTCAAAACACAGTTAGATATCCTGACAAGGACATGATAGCCTAAAAAAAGCTTGTAGCACTGGAGACAGTTCTTTGTATGTGTACTAGTCAAATTACTTGTAAGGTACTGATTAAAGTCTAGTTTGTAGCTTACTGTTCCCTTCCTCATGAAGAAGGGATCAAAAATTTCCATCACATCATCAAGGTGCCTAGCCAAAGACTCAGTGATATCCACTGCTGAGAAAGTTACAGGTTTAAAAATTATTTTCAGAACAGGAAGTTTTGTTGTTGTTAGGAAGACCTACTATACTTCAGAAGTTTTTACTTCCCATATCATCATGTGTTTATTATACCATCTTTCAAACTTTCAACTGGATATTTACATACTTCTGTGGAATCTGGTGTATGAAAACTGCAAAAGTAGACAGCTGTATGTCCTTTGCCGTAGGAAAAAAAAAAAGTACACAAAGTGGCTTTCTTTGGCGTAAGCAATAGGCAAAATATTTGAATTCTTACTTTCTTTCAACCAGGATTCATGCTGGCCACCTCACAATCTTTAGTATATTGCTCCATTACAATTAATATAATTATGCTATTTACAAAAAAATAGCCATCTGAGGAGCTTATACAGACTCTTACATTAAAACAATGGTAGCATGTATGTCCCTTGTTCTGCCTGTGTATTCTTCCCCTTTCCCTTGCCAAATGCTTTCATTATTTTGCAATCCTTCTGGTGTGCAAGATTTAGCACTTCCTGAAGAAAAACACCCAGGATTAACACATGTGTATAGGGCTTCTGTTGGTTTCTCAGAATCAGCTTGCCAGACAGCTATCCTCTCACGCAGGTGCAACCCAGCTCCAGCAGGAACACTTCGGACAGAGTCCAAAGACTACTAATGGCATGGGAGGTTTTCCACCAACTTCAGTTAACCACACTTTTTCATACCTGCTCCCAAACCAGTGAAGGCAGTAGGAAGATAGCAACTGACTTGACTGCTTCCAAACATGCATTTTAGCACACAGCACAAAATGAACTGCCAGCAAATAAGAAACAGATGATGGGGTTGAGGTTTTGGATCTTTTTATTTATTTTTCAAAAGCAGTACCTGAGAGAAGGACTAAGAAGGCAAATCCACAGCCAAGGAGCAACAGCACTGCCTTAAACTGGCAGAGCACTTCTGCACGGGCACCTCCTCTATTTCTGCTGGAAGAGTGGGCTTGTGTTCTGAAAAGCTCTGTATGTACTTCAGTGCTGGGCTGGCTTAAGATGTTGACCAAGTATTTTAAGAGCGTTAGCATTTACACAAGTCTCGATCTGCTGCGCACCAAACTGCTAGACACCTTTTGGGGGTGTTGCTGCAACAATAGCATGCCCGGATCTAAGAGTGGATAACGAAGGAGGAAGAGAGCAAAGTTTTTCCCTGAGAACTGACCAAGAACTGAGTCATGGCTGTACACAGTGGAAGTTCCACTTCATTCTTCTTCCTGCACACCATGCACAAAGGGTTGGGAACACTCCAGGAAGTGTTAACAACCTTGGCCTGGAGCAGGAAGAGGGTCTAGCCATCCATGTCTGAAAAAAGTAAAATGGCCTTAGAAGCCTACATCAAAGTCAGAAAGCAGATGGAAGACATTAAGAAAAGCAAAGGGAAGAGTTAAGAGAATTTGTATTAAGTAATGTAAAACATGAAGGCAAAGAGAAAACAAGGAAGGGAAGAAAATGAAGAAAAATGAAACACTAGGAAGTACCAATTACATGTTAAGGAAAAAAATGGCATTTTTTCTTCGAACAGCTTCGAGGCAACACAAGAAAGTAAAGGATGTTCATACATGCAATGCAAGGAAAGCAAACAGAATACTTATCCATGACTGATTTAAAACAATCAAACAAACAAAAAAAGCCTGCACCAAAACCACCAAGATCCATTTTTAAAAGTAATTTTACGCAAAATGAATGGAAGTATTTCACCATGCAACCCCAAAAGCAAGGTAATAGCATGGGATAATCTGACATAAAAGGAGTGGCATCTACAGTCATGCCAAGAGGCAAAAGTTAACAGTAACTGATGTAGCCAAAAGTGGAAGAAAGCAATGCTGCAAATTTCAATTCTGAGATTTCATATAACACATCTACCTACAGACTACCTGCACAGGAGGAATAGCAAGGTTAGCAAGTAATCCCTGCCAGCACCTATGGATCTAAAAGGCCACAGAATCTATCCTCAGTATACAACAGCATTCTTATACCCAAATGCTGAAATGGTTAACTGAAAGGAAAGCAGTAGAAATGACTGTCCATGTGGTGCCCCATCTACGCAGCCATATCTAAATTACTACTGTGCACTGGTAATAATACATAAATGAGTTTCATAGTGCCTCTGGACAGGGTGAAGGAGGACAGCATTTCCAGAGCGCCTAAACCACTTAAATGCCTGATTAGTGATGTTGCCATATTCAGAGTACAGCCACGAAGATTGGAACAACGAGTCATCCACAATACTGAAAGTTACTACCTCATCCAAAAGAGCATTCAGAGTCTCCAATGCGATGCAATGCAATGCAATGCAATGATGAAAATGCAGCCTGATACACACCTGTATACCCTGGGATCATACACTGGGGAAAAATATACAGTGAAAACCCACCACAGATGCAAAAGGAAAATCTATGTTTTCATGGATCCTCTGCAGCATATATCATGTTTCAGACACCTAAAAGAAGAAAAATTTGAGATCTTTTCAGAAAAAAAAAAAAAAAAACCAACAAACTAGCAATTCGGATTTGGATACATAAATTTACTCAGATTTTTTTTTTTTAATTATTTGTAGGTATATTCAGAGCTATCAATGAACACATATGCAACAGCAAAACACACTAAAACAATACACCTAAACCAAACAACAACACACCAGAAAAACACCTGGACATGTCTAAGTAGGAGACACTGAGCAGCAGCTAAGAAACCAGAGGGCAAAGTACCTATTAAAGGAAAGAAATCAAACCATTGGTTCATCCTTTTAGGGTGAACTACACATATCTAATACAAGTATTTGCATGCCTGCACAATGAGGGATAGGGATGGAGGGAGAAATACTGTTCAGGAAAAGCAGCTGTTTGAGCACACTGCAAAGCAAGCTTATTGCATTTGCAAACTACTAATAACTGAATAGCTCGATGACCAGCAGACAGTGGGAGATAAAAATGAAGACACCACACTTCCCTGGTAAATCCACACAGAAACATCAACCAAAGTCAAAAAGAGTTCAGCAGTTGTATGGCAAGTTAAACTGGGGAAAGGGATGTTTGGCTCCTGAGATAAGAAAAGAACAAAGAGAATGTATAAATAACAGAGAATGTTTAAAAACAATTTGTGAGGAAAAAAGGGAATGTAGTAACAATACTGGCCTAGGACATTACAGATCTGTGAGACAAAGTCCTAAAGTGACAAAAAGAAAATATTTGGAAGGCTATTTAACTTTCTCTGAATTCATTCACATAAAGAGAAGACTTCTATGAGTAACGACAAAGAAATTCCAAGGAATTAAGAAAAACAGCAGACAAATGTCTTCCTCCAGATAGAAATATATTTGTGAAACCAAATCAAGATGCAATAATATACCAAAAAATACCA
>NW_010544192.1:0-10738 GCF_000687285.1 Phaethon lepturus | reverse complement strand
TCTGTTGGAGCGGGTCCAGAGGAGGCCCACAGAAATGATGAGAGGGATGGAATACCTTTCCTCTGAGGACAGGCTGAGCGAGTTGGGGTTGTTCAGCCTGGAGAGGAGAAAGCTCCAGGGAGACCTTATTGCAGCCTTTCAGTACTAAAAGGGGGCCTATGAGAAACATGGGAACAAGGTTTTTAGTAGGAACCTTAGCGATAGTACAAGGGGTAATGGTTTTAAACTAAAAGAGTGCAGATTTAGACTAAGTAGAAGGAAGAAATTTTTCACAATGAAGGTGGTGAAATGCTGGTACAGGTTGTCTAGAGAGGTGGTGGATGCACCGTCCCTGAAAACATTCCAGGTCAGGTTGGACAGGGCTCTTGGCAAGCTGATCCAGTTGAAGATATTCCTACTCACTGCAGGGGGGTTGGACTAGATGACCTTTAAAGGTCCCTTCCTACCCAAAGATTCTATGATTCTGTGTAAGTGATATGCAGATACAGTTGTAGGATCTCTGTGAACGACCACATTTCATCCACAAAAAAGCAAAATAATGGCAAACTGTTCTTTCTGCTTGTCAGGAGATGTTACTAATGCCAGGGTACTCTGGCAGGCAGAAATTCTGTGCTTATTGTTTATGTTAATGGAATCTTTTTTGCTGTAATTCCAGAGCTACATTTTCAGGGAGGCCATCTCAAGTGTATTCATAAAACGTTTTCCTTAAACTGCCAATGCACAGGTAAAGTAGCTCTCGAAAGACTGCCTATGTGGTCACGTCCATTTCACTCTGTATGTTTGTAAATCTCCAGGTCACCTTAGGAACATCAGCTCGTTATTTTCTGTTAAGAGCTTGTGTATATGTAGTTGTATGCATATTAATTTGTATGTGAAGTACGTACATCTGAGTAGCTTCTGTCTGTTCTATAGCATAGCAAAAAGAGCTTCATAATGTCAGAAATATCAAAATGTAATAAAAGCATATGCTCAAGTGAAACAAAATGGGTTCCATGTACTCTTCCATGGCAATGACTTGAGACACGTTTCAGCCACTATATCGTACATATCAGACATGATCGGTAGTCATTGCTGTCACAGCTGAAGAATCAGGAAGGGTGAAAGCAGACAGCCAAGGAGTCAGAATGGAACAGTTACGGAAAACTGTCAAAAATACATGCAAAAAATAGATTAACAGCTACCACAGATGTGTCCGACAGGCTGCAATGAGTGAAAAATCTCCACAGTGACCTAAAAAGGATATATAAACCTATTTTACTATTCTAAATGGCTTTGTGAAGCAATGCCCAAAATTTCAGCGTAACCTAGTCACAAACATCATTGATTTCAAAATGTGAAAAATGACATCATCAGTCCTCTGGGATCTGTGAAGGAAATGCATAACAGATTTGGAGACCTTTGTGCAAATGTTTCTGAAAGCCTGTTCTATCCTGTATCTGGGTGTGTGGTGTTTAATTATGAGTAGGATCAAAGACATCTTGAAAAGAGCTATTCCTGTTTTATGTGTATGCAACACCATCTACATTAATTATATCTCAAGATCACAGAACTTGGTTATGAGCAGTAATGATAGTTGATGCAAATTATATTGTGGTATCGGTAGAACATTTCACTTTCAGCAGAGACAGAATGGATTACCTTTCTCTGTGGCTTTTAATTAGCGTATATAGCCTTCTAGAGACCCCCTTCTGCAGCATAAATGTAGAAATTTCTTAATTAAAAAAAGCTTGTTGTCAAAATATTTCTTTCATATTCATAACGGGTCTCTAATACAAATATATTTGGGGTTAAATTACCTGTGTTTCAACATTAGCATTGTTCTGTCAACTTCAGTGAAGGATGTGTACCAGAGAATTTGGTCTTCACTGCAGAGCTATTTTAAGTGTTGTCAGATTTCCACAGGATTTCACTGGTTTTATCTGTAGGTAGTGGAACTGGTTATTTGCCTTCTGGGTGACATTCCATTCTGCTTGGAGTTTTCTTTTATTCTGGATTGGTCAAAAGAAATTTTTTCCAATTTTTCAGTCTTTTGACCACTTTTTTCCAAATATTTCCAATAGATTTTGTAAGTTCTGTCTCATTTTTATAATTTCCCTTTTTTTAAAGTTACATAATGTTATTTTTGAAAACTGTTGCTGCAATATTTTCTGTTTCCAAAGTTTAAAGTATTCCTTATCAGCTCCTCTACTGCATTTATTACAGTCTTGATAAGAAGCGTGCATTTACCTTAGCTGTAAAGAGCAATACATTTTCTTAAGGAAAGTTAATTTTGGTAAGCAAAATAAGTTTGCTAAGTGGAACTCTTGCTTTCTATTTTCCAAGCTTATTCTTTTCATGCATGTTTTTCCAAATGTGGATAAAGAAGATTTTGTGAAAAGGAAAAGTGTACAAATACTTAGACAGAGGAGCTTTGAATATGAGGGAAGGTAAAAACCTCAGTAGGTAGGAGACCTACAGAGTGAAAGGATAACCATTTTCCCTATGCCACCTTCTAATCCCTGAGGCAGAAAGATCTACCTCTCTTTGTCACACAGTAGGATTGAGAACGCAAAGGACAAATATTCTTTTCTGCTGTTATGTCTTTATAGGTCTCCTCCTGCTGTGCTTAAGCAGCACAAACTCCCACAGAGTTTTCTTTTGTATGGATGAAATAATCAGTCCCTGACAGGGTAGAATCAAGACACAGGGCAGGTAAGGTAGCATTTACCTCACGCTTCATGAAATACGTATGGATCACCTTCCTAGCAAAGAAGTAAAAGTACATTTCTTAAATCTTAAATCTGTAATAGATTACTACTGGTTTATATAAAGGTAGTTAAAGGGTTAGTGGATGATGCCTGATGCAAATCTGATGAGAATAACTCCATTTAAAAGATGCCTACTGTCTTGCAAAAATGGTGTAGACAAACACAAAGTGAATCACAGGAAATGCATGTAGAGCTGCAAGGTTAGTGATTTTTTAGAGGGGGAAAAAAACCCTAACATATGCAAGAGTGTCAGACTCTTCTGAATACAGTGCAGTCTGTCAAGAAAGAAAATAATAATAATAAGATATATAACCTTGGTTGCAGAGCAAGAGAAATCAGAAATTCACAATGAAAATAAAATACCAAATTAGAATACTAGGTTAATGGTAGTAAGAGTTATTTTAAAAGGATGTGATAAGCCAGAACAGCCATGGGCCAAATCAATCATTTTCCATCCATGTACAGCTTGTTTGAGTGTACTAGGGTTGCATATCCACATATCCAGGCTGAACGTAATCTAATATCCTTCAGAACTGATGATGAGTAGGAGGTGAAAGAAAGAAAAGAAGTGAAAGCCCATCTGCAGTTATGTAATAACACATCAACATGATCTCACATCTGTCCAATGGTATACTGAGGAAGTGTATTTGCATGTACTCAGATGACCTTTTGAAGAGGACCCAAATACTGAATTAACGTGAAGCTACTCTGAATTGTTTTCTCATTTGTCTCACAGAAATTATCTGACAAAGTGATGAGACATCAATGAAGAGTCATTTGATCAATGAAGAGTCAGTATTGGAAAATAATTCATTTCTAGAGCAACAATACTTAATGCTAATGAAAAAAAAATTGTACTAGCTGCACCTTGGGAGGACAGAACTAAGACAACTGTTTTCTAAAACTGTGTATCACATGTAGTAGACCATGGTCTTAAAATGTATTAGACAAGCTCAGGTGAAAAAATGTTTTATTTCTCTTTTGATTTAACCTCACTAGTCTTTTATTTAGATTATATTTTTTCTTTTCTGAAAACATTTGTTTTTCTTCCTAGTTTGATCCCTATTGTAAAACAAACCCAAAAGTTTGTAGTTTCAAATAAATATGTACAGTGTCTCCGTACCAACATTTTCAAATATGGTAAATCATGCAAAACTGCTAACTCAAGAAGCAAAAGTTTGATACTAAATATCTACAGGTTTTAATTATGAAATCTGGAAAACTGATAAGCAGGTAGCAAGAGTTAAACACAATCCCTGCCCTAACCCAGATGGGCTTGGAAACTGCAAATGAAAATATTACTTTTAAAAAGATCTACTTAGGACTGCCCCTATTTCATTGAAAAGGTTGCTTGTTGAGTCTCCACGATTTAGAGTTTTGATATTACTTTGTTAAAACCTTGATTGACTAAGACTTGGATTACCTGCAACCCTGGTTCCTTGCCCTCTTTATGTGAGCTTCAAATAGGCTTATTTGTTGGACCACATATTACAGGCAAAATTCATTCAGGTTCCTCATTTTAGCCTCTTTTGTAAAGGGCTTAATATTTTGTACTTTTGTTGGTCTTTATTAAGACTAACATGGAAGTGAGGCTTCTGCTGATCCTTTGCGCAGATCTGAACTTCACCCTAGAGATGAACACAAGAAGGCACTGGTGTCTGGAATGCATTTCTTTCTGGTCTGTGAGGACTGTCAAGGTGCTGAACCTTCAAATAATCTGCTTCTAGGCCTTCCCTCACAACAGTTTGGGAAGGATGTGCATTAGGAGAAAAGAACTTCACAGCACTATTATTTTCTTTTATGGATGTTAATATGACTGAAGTCATTTTTGTGAGGTAGTTACATTTTAAGGTGCATTATGTGCTCTGTTGCCTCTTTTTACGCATCCACTGTTCATTTTAATATTTTCTAAGAGCATCTGTAGTATATGATAGGTGTTAATGTTGCTTATAAAATTAAATTAACTAGGTTGTTCTGAAATTGTCTTTAAAGGTCAAATCATAATAATCTTACACAGAATAGTACTTTTACTTAGGGATAGGTCTAGGCAAATCAATAACAATATAGAAGAAATAAGGTTAGATATATAAAAGGACTTTGGCACCACATATTCTCCAAAATGTACTTGTCAGCACCTAAATTCATAGGTTTAGATTCTCAGAATTCTTGTTCATTTCCTGGCAAATTTGGAGACATTAAAAATTTTACTCCTGAACTATCTGTCTAAAATTTTCCACCAGTATGATTTCACAGAAACAGAGAGATCTGCTGCTGGGTCATCAAAAGACTTAATAATATGAAACATACAGGTGCCTGCTTCTTTCCTGTGTTTCCCCAGCTGCATAAACTATACGGTCCTATAGTTACGTCACAAAATGGAATCTCAAAGTTATTCTTAAAATATCTGGAGCAGAGGCAAGTGCTCCAACCGTCAGCCCCATGACTACTCTGAACTATAGCTGAACTATAGCTCACTAAGTCTTTCCTATCAACTATATTTTGTGATTAAAATATGCCTTTAAACGTGTTCAAAGCAAGGACTGAAACCTCAATACTGCTCTCCAGAGGTAATAACCATAACCTGTGGTGCCATATTTCAATGACCTAATGTTTGCATAACTCCTTTTTAGGCAAAGTAGAAAGTCAGCAATAGAGGGATTGAGAAAAACCACACCGACGTATCTAAGAGTTCATACCACTCAGCTGAAAGATGTATACATATGAGGAAGGATCAGAAGGGAATTTTGGAATTCATTGCTTCTTTACTCCAAGTAGTTGCTATAACCATTGAACTATTTGGTACTGTGAAGCTGCTGTAGGAATGGAGTGATCCACTGTACAAACCACATTGTGACTGAAAGTCACAAATACAGAGTTGGGCAGCTCCAAGGAATCTATCATTAGATGTTTACTTTTGATAATAGTCTTAATGGTGATTCTCAGATCACTCTAATGACTTCTGTTTCTCTCTTTCTTCAGTACTTAATTCCTCCCAAGAACTGTGTTGGAAGAGATCGGTTTATGGATGGGAAACCTCTAGGCAGGGGTGGCCCTTAGAGTTTGTCTGATTCCGCAGCGCAAATAGCATCAGTAAAGAAATATTCAAACTAGATATGATTGGATTAGCACACCTACTAGAACCCATAAAGATGCACTGTTGACTGTAATATGCTCTAGTAAAAAGCAAGACATGTAAGGCTTAGGCAGAAAAGAGGGAAGGGAACCAAGCTAAGAGGGTTACCCTGATTTTAGTGCAGGAGTTTAGCTGTCCAATTCACTTTTGAAAGTAAATCTGAGGTTTTTAAGTCACCTACTGCTTTTGGAAATGTTACTGGTAGTGCCCCTCTTTATCTTTAGTGTACCCCTCAGCATGCCATGATTTTGATCCAAACAGCCTCCAATACATCTTCTAACATATTCAATGGTGAATTATGTTGCACTGCCTTGTGCATCGTGCACACATGGTGGCACAGAGCCTCTGCCTTGGCAGACCATCCCAAGGGTGGTACAGGGAACACACAGGCATATAGTGTGGATGATAACAGCTGGGAAAATCCTAGCAGCCTTCTTTGTTCCCTTCTAGTACAGAAATTGCATTGTGAAAATGAGCTGGAAGGCTTTCCAGTAAAACAGTTTCAGGCAGGTTTCTAATCATGCATTTGAGCATGCATTGCCGCTCAGCTGTGACTGAACCTATCAGGATACCACTCCTTGACGTTGTGTGGTTTCCACTCTTAGTTGTTTGTTTCAGTAGATTTTTTAAACCTAAACAGAGACAAAAGCAAGTAATTGCTTGTGAGGACACAATGTATTAAGGTAGTAATTTTTAATTTTTAATGACTGTCATGACTATCCTTCAGGTGCTGGGTGTACCATTTAGCTCTTTGTTCCCAGTGTCATTCATTGAACTGTCAGCATTTGTTATTTGCTGTGCATGCAACCCTGTTGCAGATGTTACTGTTTCTGTTAATGCCTAGCTTTGATACTTGAAAAAGATGGCTTGTTCCCTGATTTCATATGACTTTGCATGATCAGAGAGGCAAACCCTCAGGGCACCAAGTGTATACAAGATTCCTGCTTCAGCACCCATTTTTCAGACCATAGATGTAACTGAATAAAACCTCTGCTACAAATATTTCCAAGACTGGGAGGAGTCTAGACCAAGGCCAGTAAAGCTTTCTAAGCTTCCTTATGCAAATGTCCAAGGCCAACCCTCTTCTCTCAATGCATTGAAGCTTTAAGCTATCTCTCTGTGAGTCCAGCTGGCCTTCCTTTTCCTATTCAAAATCTTATACTGAGGTGAATGGGAAGGGAAGTATTTTATAGTGCACTTGCAGTTCTATAAAATGTTTAGGTATGATGTTAAACAAGTTGCGTATGGGAACCAGAAGTATGTATGGCTACTGTCTTTCCAGATACAATTTTCTTACCCTTTCCATGTCAAATTACTAGTCTGATCTATGGGCTTGATGCTACAGTCATATTTGGCCCTCACAAGGAAATTTAGGACATAAAAAAGCTGTTTTCCATAGTCTTACCCACATTTCTCAAAAGGAGAGAAATACAGCCGGGCCTCCATACCTCTATAGCACTGCTGTGTGGAAGGCATGTCTTCTGTGTGCTCATTCTTGTTCCACAGCCCTTTCTGCATTACAACAGGGAGTAGGATCTACTGTCCTTTGGTCTGCTCCTCAAAGTAAAGAGGAAAACTGAGTGAGAGGACATAAAAGTAATACTTTCTAATTTGTGAAATAAAAGTCCATCAAAAAGAACACCCCCAAAACAAAGGAAAAACAGTAAGAGGGATACTTGGTGCAATGTGCAGTGTTCCTAACTGTGCCATCAGGTCACCCTGAGTCCCTCAGGCAAGCCACATACATTCTTTTCCCAACATACAAAAGCTGGGAATAGCAGATGATATCTGTGAAGCTCCTTCAGACCTGTGGGTGAAAAATGCTAACTGTATGCTGATTATTCTTTTTATTTGCTATTGTAAAAGATGAAAAGGAACAACATGCCAGGAAAACTTTGGCATACTGTTTATTCCTTGCTGTGTTCCCTATCCCTGCTTGTTCCTGCTATATAATTACTTTCTAAGTCTTAAGTCTCTGGATATACCTTGCTGCTCACTGTTTTGTATCGTATTCATTTTATATGAAGCCCAGTGGAGCCCTCATCCCTACTAGGTGTTTTAGTGAGCCGAATGAGATGGAGAAGAGCAAACCACTTTCTGGAGAAAAGGTTATGGAAGAAATTAATACACAGCAGCTTCTGGTTTGTTTTTAATCTAAAATTTCTAGGACACTTCATTTAGCCACTTTCTTCTGCCCTGCTATTAGCCAGTGACATTATAAACCCTTCTGCTGTAACCAGATTGGCCTGTAAAGCGTTCTCTGTCATTTATGAGAAAGATTTTATGGAGAAAGGAAACAAGACTGGTTGGTTAGATAATAGTTCAAGGCAGTCTATGTAGGCAAGGAGACTGACAGTCCAATACAAACTGTTTTTTTACATCTGCTGTTTGTCCTCCAACTGCTGTTTATTTCCCTGAAGTCTTTATGGATGATTTAGATGGAGGGAAATAATTCTAATCTTCACATGAAGGAGACCACAGGGAAACTGTTTGTATCTTGTAGATTTGTGGCAATATGGGGTATATTTGCTGATATTGTTGATGATAATGTTGCCAGGGAGGGGAACCTCAAACCATCCCACTCCTACCAGTTTGATGCCCGTGCCAGCAATAGATGTCCAGAGCATGGAGAAGGATTGCAGGTCAGCAGGAGAGCACCTGAAGAGCACCACAAAGGTATTCCAGCCACTCCAGTGGGTAAGTCAGCTTCATCGGGACCCCAACTTAAATGCCTCTATCCAAACACAAGTAGGATGGGGAATAAACAAGAGGAGTTAGAGACATGTGCATGCCTGCAGGGCTATGATCTTATTGGCAAAACGGAGATGTGGTGGGATGGCTTCAATGTCTGGAGCGTTGGAATGGAAGGGTACAGGATCTTTAGGAAGGACAGGCAGGGAAGATGAGAAGGGGGTGTCACGCTCTGTGTCAATGACCAGCTGGAGTTCATGAAACTCCTCCTGGGGATGGATGAGGACCAGACTGAGAGGTTATGGATCAGGATTAAAGGGAAGGCAGGGACAGGTGACATTAGAGTGGGGGTCTGCTACAGGCTACCCAATGAGGAAGACCGAGCAGATGAGGCCTTTTATAGACAGATAGAGGCAGGCTCAGATTCACAAAACTTGGTCCTCAAGGGGGGACTTCAACCACCCCGATATCTGTTGGAGGGACAGCACAGCAAGGCATAAGCAATCCAGGAGATTCCTGCAATGTGATGATGTATAATAACTAGCTTCTCCAAGTGATAGAGAAGCCAATGAGGAGAGGTGTTATGCTGGACCTGGTTCTCACCAACAAGGAGGGTCTAGTGGGTAATGTGAAACTCAAGGGCAGCCTTGGCTGCAGTGATCATGAAATGGTGGAATTCAAGATCGTTAGGGCAGTGAGGAGGTACACAACAAGCTCACTGCCCTGGACTTCAAGAGAGCAGACTTTGGCCTCTTCAGGGATCTGCTTGGTAGAATACCATGGGATAAAGCCCTTCAGGGAAGAGGGGCCCAACAAAGCTGGTTGGTATTTAAGGATCATGTTGTCCAAGCTCAGGAGCGATGCATCCCAACAAAGAGGAAGTCAGGAAAAATGCCAGGAGGCCTGCATGGATGAACAAGGAGCTCCTGGACAAACTCAAACAGAAAAAGGAAGCCTACAAAGGGTGGAAGCAAGGACAGGTGGCCTGTGAGGAATACAGAGAAATTGTCCGAACAGCCAGGGATCAGGTTAGGAAAGCTAAAGCCCTGATGATAGAATTAAATCTGACCAGGGATGTCAATGGCAACAAGAAAAGCTTTTATAGGTATGTCAGCGATAAAACGAAGACTAGGGGAAAAGTGGGCCCTCTCTGTGAGGAAATGGGAGACCTGGTTACCTGGGATATGGAGAAGGCTTAGGTACTCAACAACTTTTTTGCCTCAGTCTTCACTGGTAAGTGCTCTAGCCACATGGCCCAGGTCACAGAAGGCAAAAGTAGGGACTGGGAGAATGAAGAACCTCGCACTGTAAGAGAAGGTCAGGTCTGAGACCATCTAAGGAACCTGAAGGTGCACAAGACCATGGGACCTGATGAGATGCATCTGTGTGTCCTGAGGGGACCAGCAGAGAAAGTTGCTAAGCCACTATCCATTATGTTTGAGAAGTTGTGTCAGTCTGGTGAAGTTCCCACTGACTGGAAAAGGGGAAACATAACCCCCATTTTTAAAAAGGGAAGAAAGAAAGACCTGGGAACCTACAGACTGGTCATTTTCACCTCTGGCCCCAACAAGATCATGGAGAAGATCCTCCTGGAAACTATGCTAAGGCACATGGAAAATAAAGAGATGCTTGGTGACAGCCAATATGGCTTCACCAAGGGCAAATCATGCCTGACAAATTTGGTGGCCTTCTACAACAAGGTTACAGTGTTGGTGTAAGGAAAGAGCAACTGATGTCATCTGCCTGGAATTGTGCAAAGCATTTGACAATGTCCCACACGACATCCTTATCTCTAAATTGGAGAGATATGGATTTGATGAATAGACCATTCAATGGATAAGGAATTGGCTGGATGGTTGCACTCAGATGCCTGACAAATTTGGTGGCCTTCTACAACAAGGTTACAGTGTTGGTGTAAGGAAAGAGCAACTGATGTCATCTGCCTGGAATTGTGCAAAGCATTTGACAATGTCCCACACGACATCCTTATCTCTAAATTGGAGAGATATGGATTTGATGAATAGACCATTCAATGGATAAGGAATTGGCTGGATGGTTGCACTCAGAGTTGTGAGTTGCGGTCAATGACTTGCTGTCCAAGTGGAGACGAATGATGGGACTGGTACTGTTTAACATGAAAATTGCCACATTTCCTCTAAAGGAAAGG
>NW_010544191.1:4489-6400 GCF_000687285.1 Phaethon lepturus | reverse complement strand
TGTGCTAGCTTTGTGGACCTACCACCCAACTGTGCGGAGATTTGGAATAAAAGCAAATATCTCGACTCTGTGTGTTTTTCAGCTCTCTGCACACCGAGTGGAAGAACCCATATTTGGGACAACAGTCCTGCAGAGAAGGACTTGGGGATACTAGCCTCACCTGTGCTGAGTGGAGGGGAATGATCACTTCCCTCGACCTGCTGGTAATGCTCTTCCTAATGCAGCCCCACCCCTTCCATTCCAGGCTAAACAACAGTTAATGAGTTTCAATCGGATTGCCCTTTCTGAAACAGGAGGCGGGTGCTCTCCTTTGAGGTGAACCAATGGGAGAACCCTTTTGTTGAGCGATGGTGTCGGGTTGGAGAAGCAGTGGGACGAGGCGGGGATATTTGTCATCAATGAAGTCATAATCTCATCTCTCTGTGGTTTTATTTTTTGGGTGATTTACGGAGAGGGAAGCAGTTCAACACAAAATTCTTTCAAAGCGAGGTAATTGTAGTTTATGATTTTATTTTCTTTTTCCCTATGTATACTGTTAACTCTATTTTAGCTTGTGTTTTAAATCATTTGTTATTAATAATTACATAAGCATGCATCATGCCTACTTTCACTCCTTAAAAAATAGGTCTGCGTGTTTCAAGGATTATTATGTGCTTTTCTTTTATTTCTTTCTCCCGTCTATCATTTCTATTTCGTAAAGAAAAGTATATTTTTTTTTCAGTGGGTGAAGGAAAAAAAAAGTTTTGGTCCAGTATTTCTGGAGTAACTATGATGTAACTGTTTAATGAGAAGAAAAAAACCCCACCAACCTTGTTCCTGATTAGCAAGTCGGCTGTACCAACGGAGAAAAGGAGGAGGAAGCAGGGAATGGTGCGTATATGTATCTATCAATCTGTTTGTATATGTAACTTTTAAAGAAAGCGTCTGAAAAATTAAGATAAGAATAATCATCTGCTTTTGTAATACTTTGGTATTGTATTTGAAGTGAGCGTTTAAAAGGTTCCGGGCAAAGTAGTCTAAGTAGAAATAGACCCCAGAAGGAACAGCTATGATGGGGCTGGGAGTTGGTCTTGTCTTTTCAATTTTTTTTCCTCCTGCTCTAATTGATCTGTATTTTAGTAACTCTAAACAGAGTGTGGTGGGAGGGAAACTTAATTTTCCAGCCGTTTGAGTAGAAAGGTTGGATTTATTACATGCAGATGAACGTTGCACTTCTAAATTCATTGCGTTCTGCCTTAGGGAAGGGGGGAACAAATGCTGTGCTTTGTGAGTGTCTTTTAATGGCATTGTTGTCTTCTATTGCAAAGAATTAAGTATATGTGGCTGAGGAAAGAGGAGTGGAAAGAGCTGTGTGTGAGAAGTGGTGTTACTTGTTAGAGCAGCAGCATTAACTAGCAATGCTAAGGAGGCCGTGAGCTGGATAATCTCACTATCTGATTGCCTCAAACATACGAACACGCGGAAGAACGTTTGGGGGGTGGGGGATTCAATAACTAAGGTTGCAGCTCCTGTTGCCTTTCATTTTAGTCTTTCAGTGTCTGATTTTAATTATACAGTCAAGTCCCTCCTGCTGTAAAAATGTTGTGATTAATTTCCTAAAATGGCTTCTCTCATTCCCTTTTTTCCTTGGAAAAAAGCAAGTGCCTGTCCCGTAGTAGTCTGAGGAACCAAGAGTGGTATAAAACAACATGCACTTACAAATTTTATAGTTGTCTTCCATGCAATTTGCATGTTATTTCTGGTATGTATGGAAAAATCTGCCTCTTTTGGGAGGGACTAAATACATGCTTATATTAATATAGATGCAAGTTCTTTGTAAATATATGATTCTCATCATCTTGTTGGGAGAGGGGTCTTCGTTCTTTGCAAAAAAAAAAAAGTGGGTTTGTGGGGGTTTGTTGTGTGGGGTTT
>NW_010544191.1:3696-4406 GCF_000687285.1 Phaethon lepturus | reverse complement strand
GTAAGCCTGCAGTAGGAGAGCAATTACAGCTTGTCCCTGTCTCTGGAGAGAGAAAGGCAGTGTTTCGTGGTAGCTGGGGGTGTGTTTTTGTGGTTGTTTTTGTTGTTGTGTGTGTTTGTTTTGTTTGGGGGGGAGGGGCTGGTTTGGTGTGTGGTTTTTTCCTGTCGTGGTGGTTCGTTCCTTTGTTCGTTCCTTTGTTCCTTCCTTCGTTCCTCTTGTGTATGCGTTCAGTAGCAGAGAATCGGGAAGTCACAGCAGCCAAATACAGATTTACATGTTTATGGACGTGTTTGATTGGTGTGACATGATGATGAAAGAAGAGGAGGAGAGGTTGGCCTAGCTTTGCCACGAAACATGCTTCCTGTCCATGCATCTGGCTCTTAACCTAAGTTGTGCATGCTTAGATCTCACTTCTGGGTGTCACTTCATCAAGGTAACCCGCCAGGAAAAGCAGTGCAGCCATTGCTTTGTAGAGTGAGAGAAGAAAGCAGGATTGACTCTTTCAAAATCGATTTTGAGATCCTCTTGATTGGGGTTAAAACTTCGTAGGAAGAAAATATAGTTCTCCTAAATGTGCTTGTATGTCACTTGTGTGTTTGTGGATGGAGGTGCTGGGGTGTGTTAGTTATAAAGCCAAGGCCTGTACATTCCTTGGCAGTTCTGGAAAATTAATGTTGGGGCTTTAAAAGAAAAAGCTTACTGTTTAATGA
>NW_010544191.1:2862-3613 GCF_000687285.1 Phaethon lepturus | reverse complement strand
CTATTTTTACCATTTTATTTTAATATTATTCATATGAAGCTTGTATGTAGATAAAGTAGTACTTCCCCTGTCCTTGTTTAAGGAAGCCCTCTATAATTGCTAGGGGAAGAATGGAATTTATAAATTTGTCTTCTCATGCTCAAACAAAATTTATGGTTAAGGAGAAACAAAATATACACAAGGGGGGAAAAAAAAGTACTTTTTAATCTATAACTGGAATCAGATTTTAGAAATATTCTAAAGAATCAGATTTTAAAAAATTATCTATAAAGCAAGTGTAAATACTGTGCTGTAACTTCAATATGATTAAATAGGTTACATGGGAGTTGATTTTTTTCTTTATATTTGCTGTTTATTTTGATTTTTGGTGACCAACATTTCCAAACATTATATCAACTCCATTCTTTTGAAGGTCTTTGAATTTTTTAGACAGGTAAGTAATTGGCTGAAGAGTTGAAGATATATGTTTTTTTTTAAAACTGTAGCAAACTAAATCTTGTATTTGTTTTCTGTTGAAATTTACGTGGAACTGATGTCATTTGCAGCATCATTCCATTTGCCACCTTTCCTGTTGTCCTAGTTTCATCTGAGTTCATTTTCTTCATAGAAGCTAGTATGAGGCTATGTTTTGCATTTGGGATGAAAAAAATGTGCTGATGTTTTTGGTTGCTGCTAAGCAGTCAAGGACTGTCCAGCTTCTCGTGCTGGCCTGCCAGTGAGAAGGGGGGGGGGCCCCAGGAAGCTGGGAGGG
>NW_010544191.1:2043-2641 GCF_000687285.1 Phaethon lepturus | reverse complement strand
TGGCTTTTGCTTTACCTATTAAACTGTCTTTATCTCAACCCAGGAGTTTTCTCACCTTTACCATTCTGATTCTCTCCCCTGTCCCACCGGGGGGAGTGAGCAAGTAGCTGTGTGGTGCTTAGTTTAAACCTCTGTCTGGGTTTAAACCTGTATATTTAGATCTTTCTTTGGTGTTACTCACATCTAACCATAACCCCCGAGATTGAGGCAATAAATGTTACACCAAAATTTTCTTCCTTTAGTATTATGAGAGCTACATGTTAAGGCTGACGTGGGGACAATGATAAGAAACAAACCTTGCCAGTCACACTAACTAATGAGATAGCAAGAAGAAACTACAGATTCTACTTCCAGGAAGATCAACCTGGACTTTGCAACTGATAGGGCTGTAAACTGGGGGGGAGGAGGAGGATGGTCCTGGACACCAGACTGGAAGAGGTGCAGGAATGGGTCCTAGCCCTGCTTACCTGCTTCATGGGTTCCCCTACTCACGAGCTCATCCAGCTTGATAGTTGCTAGCAGAAGTGCATGTGCTCACACCCTCATCCCACAGCTGTTCCACATTTGCAAGTCCTCCTGGGCATAGCAGCATGGATCC
>NW_010544191.1:0-1978 GCF_000687285.1 Phaethon lepturus | reverse complement strand
CCAACTAGTCCAGCTTGAAGTTTGCTAGTGAGTACACAGAATGGTTGAGGACCTCTGGAGGTCATCTAGTCCAACCCCCCTACTCAAGCAGGGCTAGCTAGAGTCAGCTGCCCAGGACTATATACATACAGCCTTTGAATATCTCCAAGGATGGAGACTCTACAACTTCTCTGGGCAACCTGTTCTACTGCTCAGTCACCATCACAGGGAAAAAGTGTTTCCTGATGTTCACACAGTCTCCTGTGTTTCAGCTTGTGCCCACTGCCTCTTGTCTTGTCACTGGACACCACTGAAAAGAGCCGGGCTCCATCTTCTTTGCACCCTCCCTTCATCTAGTCCAACCCCCCTGCGATGAGCAGGGACATCGTCAACTAGATGAGGTTGCTCAGAGCCCCATCCACCCTGACTTTGAATGTTTCCAGGGATGGGGCATCTACCACCTCTCTGGACAACCTGTTCCAGTGTCTCACCACCCTCATTGTGAAAAATGTCTTCCTTATGTCTAGTCAAAATCTGCCCTCTTTCAGTTTAAAACCATTACCCCTTGTCCTTTTGTTACAGGCCCTGCTAAAAAGTCTGTCCCCATCTTTCTTATAGGCCCTCTTTAAGTACTGAAAGGCTGCAATAAGATCGTCTTGGAGCCTTCTCCAGGCTGAACAACCCCAACTCTCTCAGCCTGTCCTCACAGGAGAGGTGTTCCATCCCTCTGATCACTTTTGTGGCCCTCCTCTGTACCCACTCTAACAGGTATTTATGCACATTATATACAGTAATAAGATTCTCTCTGAGCCTTCTCTTCTCCAGGCTAAACAGTTCCAGCTCTCTTAGCCTTTCCTCACAGTAGAGATGTTCCAGTCCCTTCATCATCTTTGTGGCCCTTCGCTGGACTCTCTCCAGTATGTCCATGCCTCTTGTACTGGGGAGCCCAGAGCTGGACACAGGACTCCAGTTGTGGACTCATCAGTGCTGAGGAGAGGGGAAGGATCACTTACCTCAACCTCAACCTTCTGGCAATGCTTTGCCTAATGCAGCCCGGGATGACATTAGCCTAGTTAGCTGCAACCCTCTGGCATATCAGCCACTCTTCCCAGTTTTGTTTCATCTGCAAACTTGCTGAGGTTACACTCTGACTGTACTGGTTTTGGCTAGGATAGAGTTGATTTTCTTTATAGTAGCTTGTATGGTGCTGTTTTAGATTTGTGCTGAAAACAGTGCTGATAACACACTGTTGGTTTAGCTATTGTTGAGCAGTGCTTACACAGCATTAAGGCCTTTTCTGCTTCTCATGCTGCCCTGCCAGCAAGTAGGCTGGGGGGGGGGGTGTGCACAAGAAGTTGGGAGGGGACACAGCTGGGATAGCTGACCTGACCATATTCCATACCGCATGATGTCATACTCGGGAATAAAAGCTGGGGGAAGAAGGAGGAAGTAGGGGGACATTTGGTGTGATGGCATTTGTCTTCCAAAGTAACTGTTACGTGTGATGGAGGCCTGCTTTCCTCGAAATGGTCAACCATTCACCTGCCGATGGGAAGTAGTGAATAAATTCTTTATTTTGCTCTTCTTGTATGTGCAGTTTTTGCTTTAAGCAACCAAATCAACTCTATCCTGGTTGAAACCAGGACACCTATTAAACTGTTTTTATCTCTACTTAAAAGTTTTCTCACTTTTACTCTTCCAATTCTCTTCCCTATTTCACTGTGGGGGGAGTGAGTGAGCAGCTGTGTGGTGCTTAACTGCCAGCTGAGGTTAAACCACGACAGCCTTTTTTAGTGCCCAACATGGGGCTTGAAGGGCTTGAGATAATGACAGATTTGATGGGAGTTTGCTAGCTGAATTTATAGCACATTGTCCAGATGATTAATGAAGATGTTAAACAGGATCAGTCCAAATATTTACCCCAGGATACACCACTAATCACTGGCCTCCAACTAGATTTTGTGCCACTGCTTGCCAATGTGATGCCTGTCTACAAGAA
>NW_010544190.1:53960-60513 GCF_000687285.1 Phaethon lepturus | reverse complement strand
TTGCACCAGGGGAGGTTTAGACTAGATATCATGAAAACTTTCTTTATGGAGAGAGTGGTCTAGCATTGGAACAGGCTGCCCAGGGAGGTGGTGGAGTCACCATCACTGGAGGTGTTCAAAAAAATGTGTAGATGTGGCACCTTGGGACATGGTTTAGTGGGCATGGTTTAGTTGGGTTGATAGTTGGACTTGATGATCTTAAAGGTCTTTTCCAACCTAATGATTCTATGATTTTATGATCTATGATTCTGTGTTTGTATAAGCATTTTTCTGCAACTTTTCCTACATATTCCCCCTCTCCACCCCAAGTTCTTTTGTCTGTCAGGTTTATGTGGAAAGGAGATCACAGAAGCTAGAGCAGAGAATATGTTTGATTATTTTGGGTACTCAAATTCACTTTAAGCTAAAGCACTAGTGTCACCATGAAAAGACATCGGGCAAGAATTTGACCAAGATCATGGTGTATAAAGCATGAGATTTAAATTTCTTGGGCTAGTTGAAGAATGTAAACAAAACCACAGAGTAACTTTGTTGTTTTCATAACTCTGCTAGTTCGAGGAGCAGCAGCATCCTTTAATTTACAATTCAGCCTAAAGTCTATAATTGACAGGTCTTAGCATATGTGACAGCAAGGGATTTGAGACAGACAGGCTAACAAAATGAGTGTTGTTGCCTTCTGTACATAGCTGATATGCTTTCTATTGAGGATATCATTAACATTTTTCTGAAGAGCTTGGTTTTTTATATCAATTCACTATTTTAAGGAAAACAACATTAGTAGAGGAAAATCTCATCTTAATATTATTTTGTTAGCATATCATTCAAATGCTCTACAGGGAAGTATCTTTCAAAGCAGGATATGGTTATATACATAAAAGTTAGTACGATGATGTGAGATAGCACTTTGACTCTTCAAAAAGACCATGTTCATTCATGTGCTTCCCAATCCTATTCTGTATCATCCATCTAAAGAGGTGTAAAAGTCAGATCCACTGGTCTGTATTTCCCTGGTTTCCTTATTATAAAGCCCTTTTTGCTGATGGCATTACACTGATAGTTCTCCCTTTAGAAATCTTTTAACAGCCATAATGACCATGCAGGCAAAATGCAGATCTCTGGATGCTTTTGTTCTTGTGTGACAAGTCCTTCTATCCTCCATGGAGTTCTGCCACAGTCTTTCCATTCCATTCGTAGAAAACTGTTTGGATGTCCATCCACACAATCTAGTGTCCTTTGGCCCTCAACCACTGCCTGGGTAAAACTGCTACATACGATTATTTCAAACTCTTTTTGTCCTGCATGCTTGTATTTTTGTGATTCTCAGCACTCATAACAATACTGAAAGGCAGTGAGGGCAAATATCAGCTGACAGAGAAATGACATCAAGAGTCAACCAGCTCAGGGCGTGTCCAGCCTTTCTGATTAAAGGACATGCACAACAATATTTTACCTTGGACGGAAGACATGTGATGCATACCACATACCTTGGAGAGGCCAAAGAGCCAGAGTACCATGAACAACAATGCTCTTACAGGACTCCAGAGCTTCATCATGGGATGAGGGGCAAGCTGAATAAAAAGCTGGGTTCCCAGAAAATAGGTGACTTCACTCTAAACAGGACCTGATGGCTACTTCTTTTCATAGGTGGAGACTCAGATTGAGCAGTAGCTCCCATATCAGGACAAACCACCTGCTCATCATGTGCTTAACATGCTTGACATGTCATCATTTTGACATGGTAACCACATTTGAATTGCTGAGGAGCCAAATGCAGCTGAACCCTACAAGTTACCTACTTGTAGGGTAGTTCACTCGTATATCTCAGAGCAGGATTAACTGTCCTTACCTAATTCTTGGTATTTTCTTGACTAACCTTTTCTAACAAGTCTCAGTGGTAGAGACCCCTCTACCTACCAAAGCCAGAAATTCACAAGTTTGTTATGTTTTCCTTAATGACCTAAGCCTTTTTCTTCTTGATACAATTTAAATTCCTGAATTCTTCTATCCACAGTGGAAATGGTGGTCAGTTTATTCTCTTCTGCATTCGAAAAGAATTGCCATGTAGTCTTCAGTCTTTTCTTTTAGGCCAAAAAATCTCTATTTTTAAAATCTTTCATCATAGATCACATTCTCTTTGCCTCTAATCGCTTGCGCTGTTTTGGTCTTTCTCCAGTTGGCCCATATTTTTTCTGTAGTGCCCCAAAGGGACTAAGTCGTCCTGATATTATAGTAGTGCTGGGAAGAGGAAGGCTTGAGGGCTAAACTGCTATTTATAGAACACAGTACATTCCTTTTGTCTTGCATTTGCAATAGATTGTTACTTTTGATACATCATAAGTTTGTGATCTATTATATCAAGGTACTTCTCTGGAAAATTAATTCTTAAAAAGTCATTCCCTGGCCTGTATTTTTTTAAATGTGATTATTCCCACATAAATGCAGTACCTGTTGCATTTCATCTATTTTTCATTCCACTACTATAATTTCTCAAGATAATTCTGAATTTGAATTATGTCTGCCAACACATTTATGTTTGCAATTCTTTTCCAACTTTGTCTCATCTGAAGTTTAGTAAAACTGTTATCCAGATTGTTAAAGACATCTTGAACAAAGCCATAACAAAGACAGGTCCCTGTGAAACCCTAATTTTGTGATATAACAGTATCAAAGTAAAATAAATGAGTTTTAAAAGATATGCATTAAGAAATTAATTTTTATGTTGTTATTTTTCCTGCTATATTTTTAAAGTGTTTGCAAATAGTTTGACTGATTCTACTTTTTTTTTGTGAGTTGAAGTTAAATTGATTAGTTTATTATTTCCAGGCTCTTCTTCCTCTGTTCTCTCCTGTGCTCTTCTAAAAGGCAGCTGTTATTTTTGTCCTTTCCCAGTCTTACATCTCTTAGCTGTCTTTCATGAATTCTCAAGTAATAGCTAATCTGACTAATTCACCTCATTCTTAAAATACCCCAGGCCACAGTCTGTCTGGTCTGGCTGACTTGAGAACATTTTGTAATGTTCTCCTATCCTATTTCTTCCCTGTTTTATATTGAGTTCTTAACCCTTTGTCATGAATGTTAATTATGCTAGTCATGTGTCTGCAGCTGATATGCAAAAAAGATTTTAAATACTCTGACCTTCTTGGGATCATCAGTTATGTCATCACCTTCTCTCCACTCCCCCAAATACACAGGAAAAACGACGTTTTCCTTGCTCTTCCTTACTATTAATGCACATTACCTTTTGAAGTGTTTCCTAGGTGTATGTTGGTTTTGTGCCTTAGTTTTCTGATTGGGTTTTATGTACATGTACTGTTTTTTTATATGTTTTAGAATTTTATCTAATTTCCACATTCAGGTGGAACTTTGTGAGCTTGAGATCAATTACAAGCTTCTGGGTTACCTAAAATTATCTCTCAGTACTTTTTCCTTCTGATAGGAATAGCTTATGTTTTTTGCCACAAAAATTTAATTACATTTTCCTTTGACTTTGTTGTTGACTTGAGTTAGTGGAAGTTTACTTGCTTCAAGTCCATGTTTTTCTCTTTTTCCCCTATCCTTTCTTAGGATTGCAAACTCTGTAATTTCATAGTCACTGTCTCCAAATTGTCTTTCATCATTCTATTCTCAAACAACTACACTTCACTGGTTAGGGCCACATTGAGAAGAGCCTCTCCTCTGTCTGTTTTTTCTACTGCACCAGAAATGGTGACCAATGCTTTTCAATTTAGAGCTTGCTAATCGATCTGTATCTTGATGTTTTCCTTTCTTACCTGTTCTTTGGACAGTTAAACTGTCTCATGATTCTTTGGTCCTATGTGTTGAATGATTTGTTGTGTTACTCACAAAAAAGGCTTCCACAGCAGCTATTCTCTCTTGGGGTGATTTAGTCTAAGAACAGTAGCAGTCTTGTCCTCTTCTTTCACTGTCACCCAGAGGCTTTCAACAAGTCCAGCTTACTCCCCTGACTGGAGTTCAGTACCACTGCACAGCTATACCGTTTACTATTACATAGTCCTATCACGTGAGTTATCCTACTCATAAGTCTATCTTTTGCCAGCAAGGTCATTTTTGTGGTCATGTTTTAGGTATCCTTACTCCTCTCGTTGATTTCCTGCATTTTCTCATGCTTTTCGTTTTGCTTGTCACAATTCTCCCCACCTCACACATTTTTTTTTTAAATTAAATTCGTTCAGATTTGCTTTATGCACTTGAAATGATCACATACAAACAGGATGATACAGAAAGACACATACAGAGTGACACATTATATATATAAAATCAAATCTAAGCATGAAACTTTTTCCCTGTTCTTTTTCTTTGAAGATTTTTTTAAGGATTTTTGTGTTATTCATCAAGTGAGCAGAAAAAAAAAAGAAAGATGAAACAGCCAAACAGTGAAAAGAGCTGTTTTATCAAATTTCTAAGTGGAATTGTGCTTTTATTTGTCATTGCTGACTTAAGTCCAGTGCAGTTTAGATATCAACCCTGAAGTAATTTGCAAATGCAATGTTTAAATGTCTTCACACAATGGCAGTAATATTTACCTAGTGTGTTTTTTTTAATTTTATTTTTAATCACAACAGTTGTGGCCCCAAAGTGGAGCACTAGCAGATGTGTCCCTTCCAGTTCTCTTTGACTGTACTTGATCACATTCCATCCAACCTGACGCTTGTAAACAGATGCTTAGATATACAGTCAGCTGAAACCTCTGACACAGGCCACTTCTAGAAATAGCTTGTACAGAAATAATCCCATAAAATATTTGACAGAGCCAAGAGGAGGTCCCTGTAGTGTTGCAACTCGTGCTACTTGAGTATATGCTGTTTAACAACACTATCAACTTTCATCCTAGCAATTGGGCTCGTGGCTTCAACGTGTGCTATACTGTACCCTCACTACACAACAAGTTTATATGCACTTCCTCTAGTAAGAAACCGTCACAACACTGCTATTTCCCATTTTCATAAAGTCAGCCTTTTACTTTTATAACTCTGAAGTGGCAGTTTTCAGCCATTAGCCCTGGGGCAGACATAGCCCTGGCACGACGAGGAGGCCAGCCGCCGAGGCCGCGTCTCTGTTGCACATGAGGGACACAGGGTTAAAGGTCTGTTTGCCTCTGCCCTCGCTCCCAGATCCATCCATGCCTGACCAAAGCCCCTGCACAAGAGTGCCACTGGAGGGTGGGTTCTTGAAATTTACTTTAAAATATGAAACGAGCCATTAACTTTCCCAAGGGCATGGAAACGTAAGGGAAGTTTGTACTTCTGGAAATGTGTCATATAAGAAAGTATACCTTCTGTTACTTGTGGAGCACAGCCACTGTTTCTGACGTCGTGCAGAAGAAGTGGAAGCTCAATGCTGAGATTTCATAGCTGCCTAAAGGACTGTGACCGCCAAGCCCCATCCATTTATCTGCAGTGGAGAAATTCAGAGAAACATACGGCTGTGTAGGACAGGCTGGGGCAGGCAGAACAAGGATTACAACAGTAAGATCACTGTCTTTGGTATCTACATATTTCATTGGTTCCAACAAAATATTCTTGGGGCTGTAAATCTACTCATATGGTGGGACTGACTCATTTTGTTTTCTCCACATCTCCCAATTTTAATGAAGTTCACAGAGACAGCAAAACCACAAATGGGTGGAAAGTTTTGAATAACTGCTGAAAAGTGAAACACAGACATGCCCAACACATGGGATAGCTACAGAGCCTACATACGTCCTGACAGCTAGGTGTCATGACATACAAGTACGCACCGTTGACTCCCAGCTGCTTACTCACATAGGCAGAGAGGGAAAGATGATGTTTTTTAACACATCCCCTGCAGTTTATATGCAGGGGTCTAGTCCACTATTTCCAGCTATTGTGTTATCTAAACACCTCAAACTCTCTCAAACCCCATCTTCAGCAACATGGCATTGAGTTTGGGGCATCAGAACTCAGCTTCTCTAATGGTTATCAGTACTCAGCTAATTTCATGCTTAATTATATTCATGACCTGTAAAAAATCGATTTCTTTATGTGTCAAAACTGTCCTTTACCTGAAATTAGGCACCTCCTCCCCAGCGCTTTCCCTAGGTATACTGATAGTTAATTTATTGCCTCTTGGCTTTGACTTTGCTTTTATCAAGGTGTTTTCATCCCCTCTCAGGGAGGAAACTGATACAATAGTTGATTCTAGCAGAAGTGGAGATTCCCTGATTTTGCTTTGTACTTCATTTTTCTAATAAACCTGCTGCTGAGCTGACCAAAAAGAAGAATTTCCAGTTTGATGGAAATACTTTTCTTTTTGCTTCTTTTTGTTTGCTTTGTTTTGATTTGGATCAAAATCTGAACATTTTGAAATTTCCAGTGAACTGAATTTATGAGAATGTCATTCAAAAACTGGCCTCATGAAGATCAGTTGTCACCATAGTTTTGCTACCTAAGGTCCTAAGCCTGCGGCTTTGGCTGGAGGGGGAAATAGAGGTGCTTGGCACCCATATATTGGGTCTGGCTGCCCTGGAGTCACAAAATCTGACATCCCAGTCACAAAGCATCAGCCACGGTGT
>NW_010544190.1:52364-53929 GCF_000687285.1 Phaethon lepturus | reverse complement strand
CTGAACCTAGTGTGAGCAAGGTGCCTGGTTTTTGGGGGGCTCCCAGCAATTGAACCCTGCCTTGGGTTCTGCTGGTGCTCCTCGGAGCCTACACAGTCCAGATCACACATTTCAGTGTGTGAAGCACACTGTTCAGTGAAATTTTTTTTGTTTTATTAATACAGCCTATCTCTGTCCAAAGTCTCTTGTCTGATACATCTTTGTGATCATAGTCCCTCTTTTAGAGCAAGCCACAGTCACTACAGTGCTGGATGGAGCTGATGGTTGCTTGGGGAAGAGAGGCCACTGCTACTGAAAAGAGGAGAAGCCATGCCTCATGAAGAGCAGGACAGGCAGTGCATTTGGAGGTTCTAACAGGATTACATGCACTTATGTACCCTAATTCCCTAAGCATCACTTGCAAAGCTGCAGTCATCAGTTCTGCACTCCCTTTTTCATCTTGTACTAAATCCCATCTTGTCTATATTAATGAAACTATATTCACCATAATGCTAAATAAAACAGATCCAGGCAATGAGCTTCTCACTGGGCCCTAAATCATCCCCATCACTTAACAAGGTCTTTGGCATAGTTTTGACCTGAGTCAACAAGTCCTAAATAGTGTCGGGGGATAACACTGGCTGGGGATCACTTCCAGCAGACCATATGGGGATGCCTAAACCACTGCAGCTGGGTCCTTGCTCTTACACTGTTCTTCAGCACCATCCCAGCAGCGTCTGAATCCCCAGGTGCGTAACATGGTACGCATCAGGGGTATGGAGCACGTGCCCTCCGTTTCACGCTATGAAAACACTGCTTCGGCAGACTGAAACCTGAGCCTTCACACAGTTTTAGCTACTGCACAGAAATAATCATTATGCTGTACAAGTGCTGGATGAGGGCCCAGAGGAAACCCATGGCCAAAAGCTATGTGGTGTGGGCATTGCCCATCTGTGACTGGTTCTGTTTCATTTAGTAGTATAGATGTAGCCATGGTCATCTGCCTCCTTGGGCTGTCTGTAATTAGTTACCATAATTTAACACTCAGGAGGGTGAAAACAAGGCTTTTTTTATTATACTCTATCCAAACATCTTCCAGTTTTCTCTCCATGTAAGCCAGTCAAAAGCTTCCTTTGAGCCAATACACTCAGCTTTTAAATCGCTCTTTGTGTAAATGTCTGAGAGTTTTCCTCTCAAGTGATGATCTCCAACCACAAACCCTTGCCTCCTACCCAGGCACAGCTTTTGGAGATGGCAGTTCAGAAGTACAGAGTTGGAATTAAAAACACTAGAGCAGCTGTCCTCATTGTCTCAATTGCCCCTTTCAGCTACTGCATCCTACTTCAAACCTCCCATTCTGGAGTCTGTTCCATGTGAAAGGAAAATATTAACATTTATGTATATTAAAATTCTTTCCAAACCTTTGCCAACCTTCTCAGAACCGACCTCTCTTCTTCCCTACTTTCAGCTGCACAGCTCTGCTTCAGTTCAGTTTAATATTTTCAGAGAGGCTGAGGGTCCTTATGATCATTCCCAGCTCGCTATTGTAATTGAACTATACATTTCAAAGATTTGCTGGAGAAAGA
>NW_010544190.1:11932-52333 GCF_000687285.1 Phaethon lepturus | reverse complement strand
TGTCTTGTCTGGTCACTGATATGCTTATTTGCCTCTGCACCCATGATTGCAGTACCTTAGCCTCATGGGCTTTTCTGTTATTGGAAGTCAGTTAACTCCTTCCCAACTGCATGGTGGGGGAAACTGTCTTCCTTTCCCCACTCTCAAGATTTATTTTCTTGCAATTTTTTTCTAGATATATGATTGAAAGACCCATTTGAATAAGTATGTTAGAGGAAAGAAGATAGTGAAGATATTTGTCATAAACACAGCTTTAATACTATTCTGAATTGACTTGTTCTTTATATCATTAAAATAAAATCCGTGAATTCTTAGTGCTAGGAGATGGACACTGATCTGAATTCTGCTGACAAAAATAGTTGCTGGTTTTTACCTGCCAGTCTCGAATATGGGCCACACCACAATGGCCCACAGGGAACAGTCACATACTCCTGAGAGCTTTGCTATCCACAGCAACTGCAGCAAGAAATGCAGCACCTGAATTCAAGCAGAAGGGCCTCTACATGAAGATGTTGCAGTGAGCACTGAGACATTTACTTAATGATGTAAGTAATTATAAGGGTCCTTGCTTGCCAACATTTGAGCTACCTTTCTATAGCCTACCGGGTCTGATCTGAGGGCACCAACTCCAGGAATGGGCATAGTGTCTGATAATCAAAGCAGGACTGAGAGCTGCTGTGAGCTTTGAAATCACAGGGCAATGGGACTAGAGGGAAAAGAAACAAAACTTTTTGTGCCAGTCTCATTCACATAATATCTGCCAAGTCTCCAAGTCAGTTTGGTCATGAATTATTCAAACAGAAGAGCTACATTTACAAATATACACAATATTGTATATAATAGAGTCTAATCCCCATTGCATGGTAATCATCACACTCCTTTTCCCAGCAAAATGACCATGGTTATTGTTACAAAAGTAAAAGGTGAGTCCAATGGGAATATTTGTCATTAAACTATAAAGCCCCCCAATTATTGGTGTTAAACTGTGCTTTCATTAATAGCAGAACGAGCTAATGAATGCTATTAGTTACAGTTTTGCTGCTTGTTTTCTCTTGCTGTTTTATTCATAGACCTTGTGTTTTTGCTAAAATGTCAATGATAAACAGCTACAGAGCATCCTGGGTCACAAACTGAAATGATCTCTTTCAAGGTATGTGAAGCTGATAAAACTGCAGACACAAGTCTAAATCAAAATCCAATGCTGGCAGGCTAAGCCTGAACTATACTCACTTGCTCATTTTTTACCTAATTATATTTGATTACAACAGATGAGAATGACTTGATTCTTACTGATAGCAGTAGAGTAAATGTACTAAATCACTTAGTCCTTTCTCCTGCTGTAAAAATGTGGATCATCTTCATATTGCTCAAAGAGAAGAGGGTCAATTTGCCTCTCCATAAGGATGATCATTTTTCCTCCATATTTCCTAGACTTTTTGCAGCATTTAGACATATGCCACTCATCCTTTATCCTGTATATGTTGTATCACTACACTCCAAAGTACAAATTTGGTATGATCGTTATTTTTCTTCCCATTTTTAATATTAATGTCTCATTTATTTTCTCTAGAGTAGGCTTTTGTTCTTTCTGCCTCTGAATACTGCCAGGTCAGTTCATGGTTACTACCTCTTCTCCCCTCTCCCAAATCCCTAGGTATCTGCAGATATAATGGAAGTGCCTCTGGACATTAAACTTGGAAGCTTCCTTTGCTCTGCTGATGTATCTCTTACTGCTTTCCAACTCCGTTTTAAAGTGTCCAGCTATTCTTCTCCCCCTCCCTAAATTGCCTCTTATATTTTCCTAAAAAAAAAAAATTCCTCCAAGTTCTCATAGTCTAGCCTAACAACACAGGTTTTGATGCCTTGAGCTATTAAAATAAATGTTTCCTTTATTTCTGCATGCTAGCTATTTATTTATCAATGTCCTGGCCATTTATAGGCAGCTGAGAGTGCAGAACAGATGACTTCCACCTATTCATTTCAAGTTTTCATTATCTTTTTTTAAACCAAACCTTTGTGCTTGAGAAGGATGAGGCCCTCCTCTTCTGCTTTAAAGGCAGAACCCGAGAAATTTGTACTGAATGTGAAATGCAGCTTGGAAGAACAGAAATGAAGTGCTGCTGTAACCATCACAGTTCTCTTTCTTTTCCTTACTCTATTTCATAATCATAAAAAATGGGCCCTACAGCTAAGGCTCAAGCAAATCAAGGGCTCAAAACTGGTTGAACAACAAGGCGTTTAGAGCAGTTATGTACCTGTAAGTGTTGGAAGCAGCAAGAATTGCTAAAGTTATGCCATGACCTCATAATCCTGCCTGCAGGGACAAAGGGGATGTTGGTAGTGTGTATCCTTGTCTGATAACCTGTGCTATTCCATAACATTCTGCTTATTTCACAATAAGCTAATGAGCCTCGTGTGTTGCAACTTCACCCCAGAGCTACTTAATTCATAGGGCTGGCAAAGGTACTGTTTGCTGGAGTGGTACGTACTAGCAGAGCTCCCAGATCAGCAGGGTTTGTGGCATGACCTCTGATTATGGGTTGCTGGTCTCTCTGGGCAGAGACTGGGAGTAGCATGAGTGTGTATCTGCCAGACTCTGCCTTGTGACCAAGGCACCTCAAAGGTCATTTAAATGAGGGCCTTGTCCCTCCAGCTAGCCACCTGTTGATTATTTTCCTATTTTTCCCCACCAGAAGCTATTCCACACGATGGTCCTACAGCATCTCTGACAGTTATTGTGAGGGAATGGTGAATACAGTGATTTCCCCTGGCAAAGCAGAAGGCCTCAGAACAGGGTGGGTGTTTAACCTTTAACCTTAACAAACATTGTCTTCAGATTTGGCTCTACCAGCTTGGCTGGGTCAGTTCACCCTTCCTCCTTTCCCAAGGGTTAGGTAAGTGGGGAGGTGTGTCCTATCACACCCGTGCCTCACATCACTACTAACAGCATTTTGCTCTGTCCAGTTTTATTTCATCAGCATCTGAGTTCTAGGAGAAATACGGAGTTTCACTGTAGGATGTTGCTATTCAGAGCCAGATTGATCTGCCTGTGCAGAATAGGTTTCTGTCCTCCCTGACCAGGTAGGTCTTTGAATCCCTCCATGGTGAGCAGAAGACCTGGATCAAGATTCAAGGAAGTGAAGCAGAATGACTTACTTTGATTAAGTCAGCCTGTGAGCTTTGAGCGCTTATTTCTTAGTCAATCTTCAAAGACTACATTTCCTCCAGATTCCTCTGAGAGTCAGGCCTTTACAGGGGGTGTACTTATCTTTGTAGTGAAGAGTTGCTGTTTGGTCTACAGTAATGCTTGCTTTCTACTCAGATTACTTATTGCTGTAAACACTCATTAGTGCTTATGATCAGTTGCCATCACCATTCATTTTTCCTTTTAGTGTTCTGCTTGAATTCATCACCCTTTCAAAGCTCTGCTCATCTCCAAGCACAAATATGCTCTCAGTTCTTCTCTATTTAAAGGAAGTAATTACTGCCCTCATAGCCTGTGTATCTTCAGTCATCACAAATGGCTAAGGAAATTTCAGAAGCACACGCCGAGCCAAACTCCATTTCCTATCACTCAGTTACGCTGTCACAGTAAGTTTTCTGATCATTTTCGTTGCGAAGCCTCTGTAACATGGTCTGTCTCCAGCACTGATACGACTGTAGTGTAAAAGTGCAAATGCCTTATATTCTTCAATGCATTTATCCTCAGAATGCATTTCTGATGCAGCAAAGTGCTTTATCCCTGCTTGTAGATGGCAACTGAAGCCTCCAGAGGGTGAGTTGTAAAAAGGTTCACCCTCTGGACACGTTTGTCTAGCCCCACTGCCTGTGGGGAGACCCTTGATAACTGCAGAGACTAGAACATCTAAACATGAGCTAGATGCTGTCCTGAATTTCTCACTGAAAACTGCAGAGGATGTAGTTAGTGATTCAGGGAATTGGGCATGAGTATTTTGCAGCCTAAGATATTACTGAAGGTGTTGAGTAATTTTTCCCATTAATATTTCCACCTTCTCTTTCAGGGGGAGGAAAAAAAAAAGTACTTAGTTTCAAGAGGCAGCTGACATGTTTTGTACTCTGAAGAAAGACTTGTTTTCCCTTGCATATATTGTTAAGAGGCCAAGAAGGTGCAGCTCATTACGAATAGGTTAGAGGGACAATCAGTACATCATCTAAGAAAGGACAAAAAGGGAGGACTGTGATTTTGCTGGGTTGTTTTCTTTTACAATTGGTTGGGCTCCAAGCAAACAAGAAGCATTTGGCAATGAGGGACAGTTACTCCCACAGCACTGTCATTATAAATCAATGACTAACTAGAAATGGACAAATAAATATCCACACAAAATTTGTAAAGACAAACTGACCCTAAAACAGCAGCTGAGGACTATAAGTTAAAGTCACAGACCAACTTGAAAACCAATGGCTTTATCGTCAACAAGACACGGTATTTGCCATATACACGGTACCATTGTACCACATTGTAAACAGGCCATAAACCATTTTTTGGTACAGCAGTCATTTTCAAGATTTAACCATTCCCACACCCCACACCCCCCTTCTGAGGTGGATTTTGAAAGAACAGAGGCAAGGCAGACCTTTTTTTCCTCTGCTGGAGGACTCACACAGAGACACCAACCTCATGGTGCCACATCACCGTTGAAAACTATCACTGTAGTAATTTCCAAGGTAGCAATAGCATCAGTCTCATGACTGGACCATAGTAATCCTTCCTGACTAAAAAGAGATAGCAAAACTGTTTTATTTCTGATCATAAGATCAAGATGGGGCAAACTGGTTTCTTGGACAGTTGTCAGAGATTCTAGGTATTTCCTATTGCAAGTACTGTCAATCAAAACTACAGCAGAACAGTAACACTTCTCTTTTACAGGTGCCCATGTTGAATACTGTCGCTCAGATGAACAGTAAAGTTCAGAGCACAAAATAAAACTACCTTTAATTCAACAAATTAAGTAAACCTGTAAGTTCTTAGCTGGAAGAGACAGAAAGTTGTATGCAAGAGAAAGCACTTGACTGACTGTTGCAATGTTTGGCGTTTGGGATTTTATTGGATGGCACAGACATGAAAAGTCTTTATAATTGGTTAAAACCATTACAGAGATTGTTTAGCTTATTTTAAGACATCAATCCCAAGGGCCTTTGACAGAAAAAACCCCAACCCCAAACCAACAAACAAAAACCAACCCAAAAAACCAAACCACATTCTGGAGAAGTTAAAAGTTCATTCCAAGTCAGACTCAGATGCCATGTATATTGAAACTGCAGGGAAAGAAATTAGGCTGATCTTGTGAATTGAAGCGTCTATACTTTTGAATGCCTCATCTTGCAAGTCAGTGAAATGCATTTTCAGAAATCAACTACTGGATTAATATAGCGATAATCTCATAGTTTTCTGATAAATTACCTTCAAATGGTGGGGGGAAAAAGTCTGTTAAAGCAGTCCTCTTAGAGATACTCTATTTGAAGGTGATCCTTAATACAAATTTCAAGGGGTCCAATTTATTTGCAGAGCAAGGACAGCGGACACATTAGCCTTGCTATCTTGCTAGTGAGAAGAAAGAAAAAAATTCTGTTAGTACTCCTTGACAGTAAAAGGCCTGATAAGAGAAAGCCATTATTACTCTGCCATTCTTTCATAATTTCATCCTAGCCTTAATCTGTCTGCGCAGCCTTCCAATGTTTCTTGTTCAAAATACAAATGCTCCAGGTAGCCTACAACTTATATTACCAACTGTTACTGTTCATTCATTCTCTTGGTGCTCTTATCTATCCACATGTCTTCCTCTTTGAATACCATAACTTCTAGACTTCCCATCTTCCTTTAGTCTGGTTCCCACTACCTCCAACTCCCTCCCACATTCATGAAGCCTCATCATTCCCTGAAATCCCTACATCTACAGCTCCAACTATCTTCTCAGGCTCTGGACTTCTGGTACTCCTAGGTTCAATTTTAGAATACACCTTATGCCCAACAAGAAAAACACAGCATTGCAAGAACAGGAACTTCTCCTGCCTTAGGGAAAACAGGCAGCGAGCCTTTTTTCTTAATCTCACATACAAATCTAGATCTATCTGCTTCTGAAACTAAAAAAAAATGCAAAAAAAAAAAAAAGAAAAAGCATATGCATGACATCTGAAATGCACTTACAGATGCCCACATTCAGTGATTTATCTCCCCTTACACCGATGCTTCTGAGGATACTTCGGTGGAAGTCAGGTGCTACAAGAGCATGTACAGACAAACCTGTTCATAACCACCAGATTAGTATGCTGTAAGGCAAGAACTCCCTTCCATGATATTGAGCTAAAGAAGATTTTATCCTGTGGGTATTTCCGTAGCCTCTGTCAAAAATGTCGGGGGGAGAAGAATAAGCTTCACCTTGTAACAAAGACGTTAATAGCAAAGATTTAATCACAGGTGAAGAGATGAACAGTTGTTCTTCATGCTGCCTTTTGGTATCTTTGCACACACTGTCTAAAAAGTGCTCACTAAATATGCTGTTCATTTTAATCACTTTCAATCCTGACCAACATTATTACTGCTCCCATATTGTTTCTTTATTTCAGAATTTCATTTCCCCCATATGTTACTGTAGCTGTCTGGTTGGATACCCAAGCCTGGCACATTTGCCATTAAGCAAATCCATAGTACTCTGCCTTGAGAATCAGTTTATGTAAATAATGATTAAGTGAGCCAGGAAAACTTGTATAGGGGTGGTACAAAACATCCCTCTAAAAAGCCATGAAGTAGTATTGCAAAAGGATTACTTAAACCTTTCATCATAAAGAAGTCTTTCTCCCTGTCAGATTAATTCAGCTTAATTTAGTAAGCATTATGCAGTTACTTCAAAACACCTCTGTATTTTTCATGTATATTTGACTAACTGGTTTCCAGGCTGCAAGATAAGATTCAACTCCCACCAGTCATAGGACCTTTACACTGATTTCAGTGGGGTTGGATCCAGCCACAAAACCATGCAGCCAGGACAATACTTACAAATGCAGGGGAAAGTACCACAATGTCAAATACAGCTCAAACTAACACTACGTGCTGCAAGCACACACATCTACTCTGAGAAGAAATGCAAAGAGAGGAACCTTCAGTGAAAGTCCTATGCAGTAAGTTTCAAAAAATGCAAAGAAATAATTCAGCATGGAATGTGTTGAACTCGATTCTAGGTCTTGTCATGGAAGATGAAGATTAGTTGGAAGTTTATGGCTGCCTAGGCAGTAGCAATCATAAACTATGTTCATTAACACTTAAAAGAAGCCACTACAATCTCTGCTAATGCCTTCTGAAAGCTTAAGAAACTGGGCTTTAAGACTCCCTCTCAGAAACCAGGGAAATAAGGCACAAAACACTGAGGAGTACCTGTGCCAGTCAAAATGGTTTGAACAAACATAACTTTAATAAGAGG
Organism: Phaethon lepturus; assembly: GCF_000687285.1. Taxonomy (NCBI): domain Eukaryota; kingdom Metazoa; phylum Chordata; class Aves; order Phaethontiformes; family Phaethontidae; genus Phaethon; species Phaethon lepturus. Next base: position 44,897 of record NW_010544190.1, on the reverse strand, counting down.
ATAAAGAAACACAATAAAACAATAAACCAGTAAAAGAAAAAATAAATCTACACAGTAAGTTAACAGCAGGCAAGATTACTAACCTTCTCACAGGTCCAGGGCAGCAGTCCAAGTGCAGGCTAACCTCCTTATCGCAGCTAAGAAATATCTGGAGTAATCAATCTCTGAAGTATGTGGCACTCCAGAGAATGTATTGCTGGGTAAAAGGCAGCTTTTGTTATTTGTACTGCTGCTTTTCAGCTCTACCACTGCCTCACTACCCACATCTGTCATCATCACCACAGCACTTCCTCAGCTGCTGTTGGTCTTCAACGCGTGAGCTCTTCTAGGCCCTCCAGGAGACTACTTCAGTGCTTCACTCTCAGAGGGAATACAAACTTACTCTTTACTTCAAAAATGGACAGTATTGACCATGATTTTTTCTTATCTTAAGCTATTTCACCTTACCGTTGCTGGCTGCAGCTGCAGTCAGGGTAACATTTGCCTACGGGAATATTTGTCAAAGATTTAGTTTCTGTAAGTTTCCAGACATGAGTTGCAGTCCTATAATCACTTCAACATCATAATTTATTTTTTCTCTAATAAAAGTGTGTAAGTTGTCACACATCTGGCATGTAACTGATGTCTGGTGCAGCTGTTCACTTCCCCTCTTTGTTAACAGATGCTGAGAGAGGGCTTTTCTCATACAGGTCCCTGCCCACTTCAAGTACTTTGGTAGCTATAAAGTATTTCTACTTCTGTAGAAAGTTTGCTGTACTGTTTGCTTCGAACTGAAGAACAGCTCTAGCAAGGAGAACAGTGAGCTGAAATTTTCTTTGAATATTCCATTTTTTTGGTAATACTAACTTTCAGATAATTATTTCTGAAGCAATTTTCTGGATAATAGAATACAAGGGCATAGTGCAATTTGAACCCCATTCTGCTAGACACATATACCATCTACTTTCAGCTACTTTGATTGCTTGATACACAACAACTACATTCAAGAGCCTAAATTCTCTATAACAACCTGCAGAGGAACACAGGCATCTTTGGATGGCGATTCTTAGTACCTTAATTAAACACTTAAATTCAGATTATGTAGCCACACCTTCTAGCGAGATCAAAGAGAATTTTCCCTACATACATGACATATAGCCACTCACAGAGCATGTGGTGCAAAGCACCACCAGTGTCTCCACCAGGAAACAAATAGGCTTTATTAGCTCTAGTTTAACGACAATTCACTTTGGCCTCTCCTGCCTTACACAGAGCAACTACAACGCACTTCTGTACTATTCTCGGTGCTCTGGGTGGGCTTGTTGCCTCTGGCGTAACATGACAGTGCAAACGCAAGACCTAGCATGGGCCCAGGTGCTGCATTTAAGGCAGCACTTCCTCCTAGAAGCCTGGAAGTGCTAAGGCTCAGGTACGATAAGCAGGAGCATTGAATGAGTCTTCAGAGGAAAAAGCACATGAAAGCTGGGATCAGGCTCAGCATCAGCTGTTGCATACCTGGGTTGCCATCCAATGAAGTTCACTTGCCTTGCTCTCCTAGCCTCTGGCTGGTTGCTGGAACATGGTACTAAGCCCAGCCAGGCTCAGTTGTTTATGCGGGGTTGCACTGAACCTAACAAGCTTCTGGGACTCAGAGAGGCATGAGGTGGAGTGTATTTCCACACCGTATTCCCCAGCAGTCCTGATCTTCCAAACGAGATTGGGCGTCACCTGACCTGAAGGGGCTTGCTGGAAAAGAGATTGCATCTCCCAGGTTTTTTGGTTCTAGATTTTTCCTGCAGGACAGTGATGACATGGGTCCTGGAGGTGAACTGGTCTGAAAGACAGTGGAACTGTGCTCATGCCATACCTGAACAATCTTTCCATATGTGTCATAAATAATCTGCAATCCAGATAACTGATAGTTGACTGTTACCAGAAACACAGATTCTAGAAGTTTTCAGGATAACAGGAAAAAAACCTCATGAGGGTAGACAGACTATTAATTTTTTAAAAAATTACTCAACTGAAGACAAAGACAAAAAACAGGAGAAAACACTAAAATGCTACCATTATTAAAGGTGAAAAATTAAAAGGATCATTTAATGAATCTCCAGAGGAAAAAGGATGTGAAACAAAGTCAGACCTGTCCCATGAGAAAACGGTTTCATTTATAATCAAGTGTGTTTTCTATGGAAGTGATACGTACCACAGCCTAGATGCAGTCTAATGATTCCTCTAATAGAAAATGCAAATGTTCTGACTCTTCGCATTGGTTTGGTGCAGAACAAATCTTTATTAAAATTTTTTTTTTACTTCTGTTCACATAATAAGTAAATAGATGTTAATCACAGCAGCTTTCTGGAGTTTTCTGGGAGTATTCTTAGTGTTACACTTGAGAAGACTGACATACTGACATTTACTGGGGCACATATGTAAGGAATTCTACTTGACAGGCACACCCTGTCCCTTGGAAGGAATTGCACTACTATTTTCCCTGAGAAGCTCATGTATATATAAAAGAAAGAACCATGTGCATTATTTCAAAGGATGAGGTTAGCAATAAGAATTTAAACAGATAGCTATAAACTTGGTAAAGTGAAGATTAGTGCAGACTGTGGTGCAAGTTGATTCCAGACTGCAGCTTTGTGGATTTTCATTTTATACTAAGAAAACAACCACACTGGACTGCTAATGATATGTTCCCTGTTTTCTGGGTTCCCAGCCTGAGACAGCCGGAGTCTGATTTCATAGATGCTGACAAGTCAGTACAGCTGGAGCCAGCAGAGGCCGTGCGTGACTGGTGGCTATAGGACAGGTTTTGAGTGTCTCCGGTGAAGTACACAGGTAACAAAGCACTCAGTTTAGAAACTGCTTCCATAAATACTGGGGTAAATATTTATGAAGTTTACAAAATACCGTGTCAGGGAGCTGGGGCGGCCAACTCATCTGTGTTTGTAGGCTGCTCTGATCCTATGGTAACAAGCATCAGAGAGAAACCTAAGGTAAAAGAACTCATTTCATCGTGGATACAAGGTTCAGATTGCTTGCAATAAGCAAGGCAAAGTCACACGATGAGTGAGGGGAACGAAAATAAATATTCTAACATTATCTCCTCTACTCTGCACTTCCCATTCAAAACGCAGAAGTACCTTTTCTGGGGGACTAAGGGGAAGGTTCAGGTGGCTTCCTCTGAGCATCTAAGTGACTTGTTAAGCTGAACAAGCTGAATAACAACAGTGCTTGTGCTTTGCCAAATCCCATTCTGTATCGCTATACTACAAACACTGGACAATATAAAGGTTAAACAGACAGCCTTCATTTTTTTTTCTTAACTTTTACAATTCAGGGTAATAAACTCAGAGAAAATAATTAATATCATAAAGAAATAAGAGAGCTGGACCCTTACGTGCAATCTCTTACCACAAAATGCTGCACATATAACACTAACTGCTTAATCCATGTCCAGAGTGTTAACTAATATAGCCATTTCAATTAATTGTAATTATATTGCTATATAATTTATATACAACATGTAATATATATAATATGCACTGTTCATATATTGAACATTTAATGTTATTTTAATTTTTATAGACATGCATTGATATTATTTATAGTTATAATTGAATAGAAAGCATTAATTAATATGTTTCTATGTCCTTAATAACATTTTCCTCCTGGAATACACACCTTACAGCACTGGAGACATTTATGTTTGATTCACATTACTGTTCTGTTTACATCAATGATTATTTGAGGGCCTTGAAAGGATCTTCATTTAAACACAGTTATTAGTGATAAAAAAGGAATTGTGACAAAAACATAAGTTTCTCCTGTGAGATCTGAAAGATGCATGGAATTGGGTGCAACTAGCAAGAGAAAAGTAATAGTGCTACAGAGACCAAAGAGTACATAGACCAGTCTATCAGACTATTTCTAGGCCATTCATCTATAAAGTTAATATGATAAAATCAGTTCACCTTGGCTGTACTGCTTCAGTGAGAGTACATTTTACTGGGGTGGGGGGGACAAAAAAAATTTTTATTCTACATACAGGTAGGTCAAAATGCTAAAAAGGAAGCTGATTTACCAGTAAAGATTCTTTGGAAAACGTTGTCCATACACATATTCACAGCGTGGGCGTGCATATTTACAGCTATTTGATCTAGAATTGTTTTAGCCTTGTCAGGACTTAGAGGCTGGCTGTCCAGGCCCTTTCTTATTCTCTAACCTCCTCTTTGAACTTAATCCTAATAATTCTCCATTCCAACTTATACAGGCTTTAGCTGATAAGGCTTTCAAAAGAAACTCTATTCAAATGAATAGTTCTTATCATATATATATATATATGGCAGTTTCACACTCAGTAATTCTGCTAACTGTACAGTTACTGCCCGTTTACACCTAAACCATGAGTCTTGTCCAAACTTTGCAACCTTTATCATGAAGCTGAATTCTGGCCTTGTAATGTCCAAATGAGTTCATATCTGAATATACAGTGACTATATGCCTGTTACCGTGCAAAATCTTAGCCCTCAGTGAAACCAGAAGAGTGGATTTCAAGATAGACCTGAATTTTAAAAAGAAAGAAAAAGTACTTCAGCTTCAAATACTAATTCAAAACTTTTTGCCAATTATCCAAGATTTAGAAGAAAAGTCCGCTTATGTATGCCACTTATGCTTACTGTTGCAATTATCAAGGTAGCATTGATTACGTTGTGTGATAAAAATTTTTCATTTGTCATTTTGGGGGCTTTTTTTGTCCTGTGCATAACAGAAAGGACTTGTATTTTTTTTCTAAAAAACATTTTGAGACAACTTCAGAGATGACATGCTGGTGGATCAGTGGCACCACACTGCACCCTCCAGATGACTGAGATTTTTGACACATGAGCACATTTTTCTCATAAGAGTTTGCAGATGCTTGAGTGGTACTTACATTCATGTAATAAAAGAAGTGCAAGATCAGCATGTGTGTATTTCTCCTCTACAAATGCTTTTATTCAACTTCAGCCATAAATAATTGCCATAACAATTCTCAAGGCAGTAGGACAACTGCGGTGCTAATTAAAAGAGGAATCTTGAAGGGTTCTTGCAATCAATAGAAATGAATTTCACAGTCTGTTATTTAAACTCACACTTGCCAATCCTTTGATTTGCCACATGGCAAAATATTTGAATTCTGACAAATTAATATTTTTACAAGTTATTGGAAGACGGAAATTTTCAAGCTGATAGCAGGGCAAAAGATTTGGTTCCCTGCTAAGCAATGGCATCGCTAAGGTTTTATGAATATGTTACAACACACAGCTTGGCATCTCTCCTTTCTATCATGTTGATGACAACAATATTGCAGAATACTCTTCTTGTCTAGCAGCTTAAATGACCACAAACAATAAAACAAGCCCTGGAGAAAAGGATGATAGCCACTATTGCTATCTTCTCTGCATAATCTACACTGTGCATAGCTTAGCTGTTGATGTGTTTCAGACGTGGGAAATACTACAGACATCAGCAAAGTAACTTTTTGCACACAGAAGTATTTATAAGCATGGACTAATTGCATATGATATTGGAAGGCAGAATTTGTTGTAATGTGTGGTGCAGTGACTTGGTGACTCTTTCGCAGATGCACGTGTTTCACTCACTGTCATGTGTAATGTGGTCACCACCGTGCAACACATATAAGGGTTTGACTCACTGCTAGATCAACAGAAGAGCTAACCATAGGACAATTACTACTGCAAGGGAGATTAAGCAAAAGATTTTGTTTTCCTCCTGCCTAGAAATTTTATATCCTCTAAAATCTCAGTAGAGAAAATTTAGAAGTCAAGTTGTTGTTAGAACTGTAAAAGCATTCAGTAGAAACAGGTAGAAGAAATAAGGCACAATGAAACAGGCAGGGCTTGGCCCTGCATATAATTTCATGCCTGCAGACTCCCTCTCTTACAGGCAGCCTTCTGGCTCTTACCAAAGAAATAAAGATGCCGGCTTCGGGTGGAAGAGTTCAACTCCCCGGGGAGGCAGAGGCTTCATAAAGAGTTTATCAGAACAGTCCATCACTGCTGTGAAACACTAACATAGCTAATGGGCTGAAGAAAGGCGTTTGTGCTGTTTTGATAGCTGCCTTTTGCTGTGGCATACGGACCTCCCTCGCGAAGGCAGAGGGTAGCTGTGCTTGTGGCCATGTACATGGAACAGGGACGATTTAACTCCCTAGGTGTGGGGATCGTAAACGCTTTCACAGACGCCAAAGAAGTGCCTTATCAATCCTGTAGTCAGCACCATTAAACAAGCACCAACATGTTTTTGTAAGTCTTTTAGGGGCAATAAATGACAATGGAAGTGCAGAATGAAATGCAATTCTCTGTTATCATGCTACTTTAAAAATTCATCACAAGGACCTTCACAGATGCTAAGAATCCACACTGCACATCAGAAAAAGACTTTTTTTTTGAAGTACTTAATGTATTGTCTGGACATGTTCTGAAGCTGTCTTGAACTTTCCCAGAACACAAAGAGCTTCAGATTGTATACTTCATCTTTCCGGAAGTTTGAAACATTAATATTTGTTTGTGTTTCTGTAATATGTATGTTCATATCTGTATATGTTAGGAATAAAGTTCAAAGAAATTTTCAAAGTTATTACAAGGGTTATTTTACTGTGGATACTGCTTGAATCATTCATGTTATTTTGTGCTATGGCTTACATAAAGAGGAAAGCCACTCTGGGTTCTCTTCCTTTTTTTTTTTTCTTGTATATGCCTTCTCAGCTACACAGCCACACTGGAGCAAATTACTCTAATTATCTGAGATAACAAGATTAAGTTTTGCATATTCATAGTCTTAGAAAGAAGGAGAGGTCAGGATGATGACAAATGTTGCTTACTATTTAAACTGATGACAACATTGTGCACAAATACAAATTAACTAAGCCATTGCTCTGAGTGAAAGCTTCAATTGCAGCTGGAGACACTTTTGCATTATAAAAAATAAGCAAGAAAACATGAATTTATTTCACTGACATACATCTGTCATGTTTAAAATTGTAGAAAGCATGTAAATATGAGACAGACCCTACTCTCTGTTTTTTAAAATTTACATTTAAAGAATTACCGTAGAACAAATCACATTTCATATATAAAATCCAAGAGAGTTTTTGCCCCAGAACACAACACGATCCAGCAATGTGACCACTGGAGCAAGCCAGCAATTCCCCTTGTGATTGTGAAACATAGTGTTAGTCTGAAGTTCCTTCTCTGAACTCTGATATAATCCTAAACCTTTCTCAGCATAATAATTCACGCTACTACTTCATCTCATTCTGACCATGTGCCCAAGCACGTACCTAAACAAGTTGAAGTCCCCAGATATTAAACACCCTAACCCGTTTGGAACTGGGGAATGATTTTCAAAGGTAGGAAAATTACCTAGCAAGGTGGACTTGAAACACTGCAACTCCTGTGGCTGATCCTGCCTGATTGTGTAATCTTAGGAAAGCATCCCAGGGAAACCTCAAGCATCTAACTCTGTCTCCCCACAAGATCAGAGGAAAGCTGGAGCAAGACCCAAGGGTGCTCAAGAGGAAGAACCATGACCAAACTGCACCCTAAATTCTTTGATCATACCGACTGTTTCTGGCAATCCTTGAACAGGAATAAGAGAGGGGCCAGTCAAGGGAGGCATAACTGGGGAGAACGCCTCCAGGTGTGTTTTATAGACGTTTATCTCCAAGCAACAGAGAAGGCTATACAAACGGTAATCAATTTATTACTGTAAAAGCTCAAAACTGGAAAGTGCCTGTCTTGAGGACTAACAGAACAGTAGAAAAATATGCTAGGACAATAAAAAATGCTAGGCTAGCATTTAAATTAATTGATAGAGCCCCATAGAATCATTAGGTTGGAAAAGACCTTTAAGATCATCAAGTCCAACCGTTAATCCAACACCACCATTCCCACTAAACCGTGTCCCAAAGTGCCACGTCTACACATTTTTTTGAACACCTCCAGTGATGGTGACTCCACCATCTCCCTGGGCAGCCTGTTCCAATGCCTGAACAGTCCTCACACACCTCCTTCTGAACTATGGTCTCTGCGGCACCTTCAGGAAACAAGTTTCGGGAGTCTGTCGCTCTAGCTGTAGTAATTCGTTAATAAACCATCGGTCCATGAGTGCATGCTAAGCCACAGTCACAAATTTAAAATTTCAGGGGAAAAAAAAAGATACATATCCATGCAGATTTCTGCAAAAAAGAATAAATATTCTCAAGTATTTGAAGTGATAGTTTTCACTACGCTGAGACTGTGCATGCTAAGATTAAGCAAAGTTTCAGGTCTTATCAGATCATTAGTATTAGTATGCTCCATTAGTATTAATAAAGTGGACAAATTTTAAAAATTGTGAATAAGATCTTTCTTTCAGAAAACTTTTTACACTAAGTTCACTAAACCTATTTTTTTTTAAGGAAGGAAATCAGATTCTGTCCCTCAGAAGATTCAAATACCTGCATACTCAGGGGCATTATCAAATTTATATACAATTAAATTTGAATTAATCGCATAGGAAAATGTCATAAAGATTCTCTTCACTATTTCCCCCAAATCCCTCTATTAGTGGGTACCTGAAATTGTATCTTCAGGTCAGAGTGACTGATTTGTGGGTGCAGCACACATGCTGTCAAGAGCAGCATACATTTGTTGAAAGTCATAAACACTGCAAATCAATTAATTACATAAATACATATGTAATGTAATTACAATAATACATATGTACATAAATACATATACTCCTACCAATTCTGTTATTTTGAAGATTGAGCACAGGCTAGTATAACATTATTTCCTGAGTATTCAGCCAAATTTAAAAGATGATTATATCCTCTAAAAATAGGAAATGGTAATGGTAATATATTTAAATTAGGTTGACTAATACATGTTACTTCTATGAAAACCTAACCATCAATATTGCAGGTGCCTTTGATGTTCATCAGCTGCAGATTATGGTAACCTAAAACATGCAACATGTGAAAAAATCCTTTCATTTATGCATGACTAGTACTACATCTTTGAAATACCCTGCCACCATTACAGTATTTTCTTGAATGATACAAGCGGTTAGAAATGTTCTTGTCCAGAAATGACACGAACATCGATTTCTTTCTTCAATCTGTTCCACTCTTTTCTCTAATCCTCCCATTATATTATTCCTAGATTATTTCTTATATCTTGATTCATTGCAATTAGACTCACAGACTTACAGATCCTTGGCATCTACCTCATCAGTCTTTTTTCTCAATTTTTTGTTCTATATAGTGCTGAAAAACTGAGCATGTGCTTTTGTTCTGGCTTTGCCTATGTAGCAAGAGAGAAAAGAATGGCATCAGATACTGAAATAGCATAGTCCAGACTTAGGCAGAAAATGGTTTAGTAATCAGTGATGCGAAAATACAATTTCTTTCTCATTGAACGGTGATATATCATGTATCTATACTACCTTGCTATCCCAAAATGGAAAAAAATGTTCAATTTTAATTTAGAATCAAGACTTCATACATTGCTAAGTTGCTGATGTCTTCCTGTCTGATCGCATTCCATTGTATGTATTCATTCTTTAATTATATCTCAATTTTAATATTAAGCATGTCAAATATGGTTGAAGAGCTTGACAAAGCACTTAAGAGAAGGCTATGCACTGTGGCTTTCCACTTGTCTGGTACTCCTGTTTCAGAAGTAATGATTTTGAATAACAATAATAAAAATTATCCAGTTTTAAAAAAATTGCTACTAGGTCAAATAGGAAACTCCTGACTTCTCCAGCAGTTGCTTACATGATTTTGGATCAATCACTGACTCACCGTGCTTCCCTTTCTCTGCTTATAATACAGGCTCTTTAGGGCAGGGACGGCCTTCTCCTCTGGGTTCTTATAATCACAATCCTTCTCTGTCATGTTGGATGCCAGTGGGCACTAAGGATGGACCTTACAGTTTGCGTTGTCTGAGCTTTCTGAAACAAAGTGCTACAGAGCAATCAGAACTGATGATTTACTAGAGACCAGTTTTTCTAACTTGCTAGCAGCAACTGAAGAAGCACAAGCAAGGACATCCAAAGTTTTAGCAATTTTAATTAGAAATACAATAATGTCACCACTTAATGACAAATGTCGTATCAGCTTGCTGAACACCACAAGTGGTCTTCTGTAAGAATAGTGTTATTTAGGCTTGTAGTTAAGATAAACTGGGATTTATCATTTTAATGCAAATTATTTTGCTGTGGAAAAATTAACCCACTTACTATTTCTGTTTTATGAGGCAATAACTTAATCAAACATGGGTGTTTAAGCTCTCATTCTAGCTGCTCAACAATCTAATTATTGCTTCACAAAGTAACCTGAATATCATAATCTGATATAGCCACCCTGTTGTTCAAGTAGTTAGTAAGCTCTGGGCAAATTCTCAATATCCTTTGCAAATCTCAGCTAAAGAAAACTGTGTGGTAATGTGAGGATTCATAGCTGAGCATCAGTCAGACTCTGGCATGCTGAAAGCGTATTCTAACGGCTAAGATTTGTGACAAAATTTTAAGGCCAGATTCCTAAAGCCTGGTAAAATGCAGACTAAGGGTTTTCAGGAACTCCATCAGGAGTTGTACAAACTGCAGTGTTGGGACTACACAAGCTATACATTTTTAAAGGAATTGATGATCACAAAAGCATGAAAATGATCCTGCATAGTTTTTAGTATACTTGTGTAATGTGTTAAAACTCCCAAAGAATTCACTTTCGTTTTTATGACAGATGTCTTTCAAAGATATTCGATTGTATAACCAGAGAAGCCATCAATAGAGCTAAAATTAGAGCTCTAATAGAATGTAGCTCTTTAGGAATGAGTAACCCCAAATATTTCAGACTTTTTAACTCTTGTAAAAATAACAAGTTCTGAGGTAAATGCGATTTAATATCCCACTGAAAAGAGTTCCAACTCCTACAAGAGAGCAGCGGTTGTTTATAACTATAGATAAGTCATTGTAATAATTTTTTTGACAATGAATTAATCAAAAATAGATTTGAAATACTAATTAAAATAAAATTATTTCAATGAGCAAGTGATTAGACAAAGAAACATGGAGGCAATTCTGAAACTGCTGCAAATGAAATATCTGTTTTCAACATGTCTAAAACAGCCTTTTCAATTTTTTTAATTTGAAAGGACATTATATGTTTACAAACTGATACACTTTTTTTTAAAAAAGAAAAAAAACCCCAGAATGTTTTCTAAAAAGGGCTAAGTAGACAGGAGTGTAAAACAATCATTAAGTTTCTGGATACAGATATCGAATCATTTGGTGTTGACTGAAAATGAAAATTTTGTGGTTTATTTTCTAAGAAATAAGGAAATATTCCTTTTCAGTTTCACCCAAATAAAATCTCCCTTTCTACCTCCCCAAATTTTCTTTCTGACATGGAAAGAAACTCCAATGGATTAAGTAAGTCAGATTCTAAATATCAAAGAAATCAGTTGTCAAAATGGGAAGTTCCATTCTAAAAAGACCTAAAAAATACACTTGAAGTATTAGATTGAACAGACACACCACAAGACCTTCACACAACCCAGGTACTCCTGTTTTCGGTGTGTTGATAGACTACAGCTTCTATATACTTAAGATGAACTGTAAATACTCTGTCAGTGTTTAAAACTGGTTATAGACTAGTGCAGCCGGGGTTTTTACACAGAGCAGTAGGTTTGACTGAGCCAAGAAATTCATCGCATTCCTGAACATACCTCATGTTTCAACAGTGACCGTTCCTAGAAACACTGGACTTACCTTACGTCAAGCATGTCACACCTGTGCAGTCCCACCACCGACCTTAACACAGGCAGCAAGATTCCCAGTGTGTTATTGGGGTGGTTCAAGACTACTTAAGTCTTTGAACACTGGCAGCATCTCCAGAAACTGATGTAGAGAAAACCATTTAAAATTATGTGATTAGCAGTGAAAATGCTAAATTTATGCCCTCAAATGCAACATCATCACACCATCTATTTAACCACCGTTGGCTCCGTGTAAAGTGGAATGTAATTATGAGATAACTGTGAGGTTGCCTGTGCTGTTTACCGAGCAGGCTAATGTCATTCTAAATGGTATACACTTAATTTTGTTTCCTTTTCCAAGTAATACCACACATACCACGTCACATTTATGTTTGCATTTTTTGCTGCTGATCCTAGAGTAAACTGTTATGCACAAATATAAACATGAAATTATTTTCCAAAAAGGAAACTTCCAGTAAAGAAAGAAGAAAAAAGAGATTCTAAAAATTAAGTGTCATATTTCTAGTCATATCACGGAATTGTCATGAAAAGAAGAGTTTAAAGGCCTGCTTTTTCAGCTTCCTATATCATTTTGAAAACAGAAAGTATATTTTGAGCTGCAAAGATACTTGGTGTTTTGTAGATTTGTTAAAACTTCCTCCTTCTGACACCTTCCTCTCCTCTCACCATCTGCAGTGCCGAAGAGAAGGAAAAAGAGCATGCGGGAGCTGGAGGAGGGGAGAGAGGCAGGCGGTGCCCACGGGTGCGTCAGCTTCGGCCCAAAGAGCAAGTTGGTTCCGCCGGCTACGCCGCCGGGCACGCAGTCCCTCCTACCGCCACGGTCAAGCCCTCAAGATGAGGAAGAGAGTTTTCTGATGGGCCCATCACCCCAGAAATGCCGGTTTCAGGTTTCTCATGCTTTCCTCTGCAGCCTCCAGTGCTGACCACCGCTGGGTTCGGGCTTTGCGGCCTGAGCCTCTGTAGAAATCTCCATCCTCTTGCCTTGGCTAGGCAGCACTGCACAGGACCGATGGCCTACCTCCAGCAGCAGCGGCGGAGCCGTGCGTCTCTCCTGCGCCCGCTCTGGGCCTGACACATGGAAGCTGGCTCCCGTTCAGAAGCTGTATGGCAATGCCAGAGTGCTGTTGGACCTAAAGTAAAAGTCATGAAAGGGATAAAGTACATCACCTTCAGCTCGGTGGCGTGGAGTTCACAGGGCTTCAGGAGCTCCTGACCAGAACTGGCCTGTGTCTGCCTGACCGGGGTGGGGGGGAGAAAGACATGTCCTATCTGTGTTCCACCTACGTCAACGTGACCCCTGCGAGGCCTTGGAGCGGGGATCGGTTACATGTTGTGACACAAGGAAAATTATTTCATCTAAAGGGGCCTTTTCTTGGTTGCTTCTATTTTGTTTTGTGGAGGTAGAAAAATAAGTAATTTCTCTCCCAGGCTTCACGAATCCCATCAGCTTTGCAATCAGTGTTTGAATACTCTCTGAATGACATCAGGATTTTATCTCTTGTGAGTGGAGGTGTTTTCTGGGCCAGAAGCCCAGTCCAAAAATATGTTATTTTGCAAGGGCTCTCAGTAGAGAGAAACTGTTTGTTTTGGTTAGTTTTCCACTCCAGATAAAGCCTTCTGTGGTCTGCTGAGATAGAAATGTTGCCCTGCCAAGTTTAACATTTCCACATCCTTGAGAAATCCAAGATGCTGAGAGTCCGGTAGTGAAGTAAATGGCTTGTTTGAACCAACATGGACACAGGTCTCCGGTTCCAGGGATACCTGCTGGCTTTATGGCTACTGTATGCCAGTTGCACACTACAGTATCTTCAGGTGTCATCTGCTTTGTTGCTTTAACACAAAATGTGTCTTTTTCAGAGATTAAGCATTTCTGCTGGACCTTAAATGCTTGTTAACACATTGGAAAAATCCTTTTGAAGTAAATGGTGTACCTGTATATTAATCATTTGTTCTGACAAGGGGAGGCTCATTCTTTGATCGAAGCCCAATCATTTTATACTTACACTCCCTTATCACAACGGGTTAATATTTTGAAAGCAGTAAGATTGTGTACCTCCCTAACACTTGGATCAGAAAATAAAAAAAAAAGCTGAAGTGATCTCCCTCAAAAGCTGAGTACATCAGGCATGAAAATTTCCAGAAGATGGGTTTTCTCAAGAGTTCTGACTGTGCAGGGGTGAGAGGTTGAGGTAGCACAAACCTCCATGAAACCACATCTGTGAGTGGCAAAGGAAAATTTACTCCTGATCCAAGTTGCTGTCAGAATAGTGTTAATTCAGACATAGTTCTTGTCTTTTGGGTAATGAATAAAGATCATAAGGTTATAAAAATATTAACATAGAATATGAAGGTATTAGTAGTAATCTCTGATATTCTCTGATCCTTGGCTTTTCCTTTTTTTATTATTTGACTAAATTCATTACCCTCTGGATGCTGAAATGTTAGAAGTTTAACTGGTTTCAGAAACAGGTTGACCTTTAAGAGAGATAGGTTGTGAACATATCTTAGATGATATATCTTGAACATGTGAATAAAACATTTTTCTTCCTTCAAGTGATGGTTTATACGTATACACATTCAACACTGTGGGTCTGTCGCAAGTCTGTTGCTTTGGGAGAGATTTCAGGGGCTGAAAGACAGCCTTCCTGACAGGACAGACAATCTACCTTTACAACAAAAATAAGAGAAGTATTTTGAAGTGAGTTTTGGTTTGTCTTAATGAAGACTGTCACAACTGAATCATATGCAGATTGTTAAAAACAAAACAAAATAATCCAGTGATTTATGTTTTCAACCTAGAGCAGCAAGGTTTTTTAACATCTACAATTTTTCAAAGAGAGAAGAACCTAAAATGCAACCATTCATTGAAAACATTCTCCACTGATACTTATTACTTCATTTGAGCAGGGCCTTCACTAAACACTACTGGGTTGTTGCTAAGAAACAACTGATATATGATACTCAATTATATTACTGACATTGAATTTTTACTCCTTATCACGTTAAAGCTTGCTTGCTTGAAAACAGCTGCAATTATGCTATGAATGGAAAGAAAGTTAGCAGGCTCTATTCCGTACCTTTTGTATTTTAGTTACAGACTGAATTCCCTATCTCTTTACTACATGCTTTTAACAGTTTTACAGTATTTCAGTTAAAATGTATAATACTGAGATTATTGATGGTCTGCACCTGCATCTCCTACACAGACATCTCAACAATAAACAAAATGTTCTCTTTGATTTTCACCCAACATATGCCAAATTGCAGGAAGATCAGTCTTAGGGTTTCTCTATTTTCCATCTTAATGTGACAGCCCATTTTGACCTGCAGGTAATAAAATAAGAAGCGCTTAAACCATACCTAATGTTTTCCAGGCACTTCATATTTCACTTGTTCCAATCTATGCAATTGACTAGTTGAAAACTGAAAATTAAAGGATGTTTTTTAATATGTATTTTTGGGTCTCCTGTTGTTTTATATTGGTTAAGAATATTTTTCTTCTGAAATAACCACTCAATAGTTGATGTATGTCAAATACACACAACTTTTGCTAGGAAAAGGGTACTTTTATTTGTACAAACATAGATGTTCAATTATTTATTTATTTTTTTTAGATAACAACAGAGTCCAGAATCCCCATGGTCGACACTGGGATCTCAATGCAGCTAGTACTCCAGGAATAGACAAGTGGAGAGAGCAGTCCTTCCCTACAGGGTTTACACCTCAAATAGCCAAAATGGACAAAGACAAGTAATGCTAGATTCTTAACGATTTTGCAAAGAGACTTATGATCTAAAACATCTTTGCATGTATGACCTTTAAGAATTTGCCTGTCATTTCTGTACCATACCATTTGCAGAAATGGAGAGAAAACTTTGGGCTAGAAATTCTGGTAAAATATCACATAACTGATAATCAGAGTAACTAAAAAACAAAGCAAATAATCCCCAAACCCTCAGAGAGATCTTATTAGGATGTAAAGATCCAATATCTATAAGGTTTTCAGAATTTGCAAAGCAATCTATGTCATACATTAAACACTGAAATACAAGGAGGGTGAACAAAGTTACCACACCACTGTATTGAAAAAAAATTATTTTGCAGGACAGAAAAAAACCTGAGACATGTACACATGTAAAGATCAAAGGAAGAGATCAATGCATTAAATGGAACTACATGTCAGGTGGCCAAAAAACAAGAAAAAAAAAAGAAGGATGGTTAGCATCTGAGGAAAGATGCAAGAAATGCAGAGGACTATCTCACATCGCAGGAATCTGTCAGCACTTGGCATGGACTACAAAGGCCAAGAAAAGGATGCAGCTCCACCCACTCATTGAATCTGTGTGAGGAAAAGGGACTACCTTGCAGTGAAAGGCAAATGAATGATCAGGGTGAAAACTACTGGTAGAGTAATACAAAACAGTATCTTGCTATAAACATGCCTGAAGAAAGGTCATGGGAACTGGAACAGAAAAAAGTAAAACTCACTTTACAGTGACAAGCTTAACCTTCCTTAAAAGCACAGCCAAAGAACAAATAGAAAAAATTGACAACAATAAAGGCTAAAAATATACACTTCTTCAGCCTCACGAAAAGGATCAAAACAAAATGGAAGAGTTGCAGAATATTTTATGAGGACTAGGGAAACACCCAGAAGAGCAGAGAATAAAACTAAAGGAATTTAACTCCTCCACCATATCTGGGAAATTCCCCAGAAGTTGATGGTAGGAGCAGGTAAGCTCATTGTATTTGCAATCATGGAGCAAATAAAACCAGAATACTCTAATGAAACAAAGGGGTGGGCCATTATAAATCTCAAATACCAGATTATCAGCTCACATACCACACCATGTGGTACATCCACCCACTTTTTAGACAATAACTTATTATGTTACTCTATTTCCTCTCCCAAATCTGCCATGGTGTCCCTTATCTCCTCCCTCTTGAAATCTCGTTTCCCTTCCTCCTTCTGCTTCCTATTGCAAACAACCCTGAACACCATCATCTTTCCTATCTCCCATTTCTTTGGCCTGCATGTTGAAAGGCAACACAAACTTTTTAGCCTTTGTCACAGGCTCAAATATACCTTGTATTCACCTCAGCTGACTTGCTAATGAGAATATATACGCCTTCTGGTTTGCAATATCATCAACCCATCATCATCATGGGTCCATGTGT
Source organism: Phaethon lepturus (assembly GCF_000687285.1). Classification (NCBI taxonomy): domain Eukaryota; kingdom Metazoa; phylum Chordata; class Aves; order Phaethontiformes; family Phaethontidae; genus Phaethon; species Phaethon lepturus. The sequence goes on along the minus strand of NW_010544190.1, from coordinate 27,909 downwards.
GCCTTTTGGCAAGGAACTGCTTGTATTGTGACTGGCACCTACCCAGTGGGGAGGTAAAAGCCTTCTGAGGTTTATTGCATTTGTTTTGCCTAGACAATTACAGAAGAAAGATATTAAGACAATCTGGACTGCTATACTCCAGTAGCTTTTTTCCTGTTTTATAATTACTTCCCTGATTTTAATTATTCATTATTAAAAATTTCTTCTAAAGCATAGTATAAAGTCAGTCTTACAGGTATGTATTAGTTTTCTTCTTACTTAGACATAAGCACTACATTTTTCAACCAACAAGTAATACCTTGATTTTGATGTATTTATTAGGACGACTTACTACTGGGACTTGGGATTTCACCTGACATGAAAATAAGTTCTGGCAGTAGATTGAGTCTAAGATTTGAAATATTCCTGTCAACATAGAGATAATAGAGCTACAAAAGGATTTTAACACTTCCTCAGCTAAGTAAGGTTCTGCATATTTGCAACCATAAAACAGATTTGCAGTAACTCCAGAGCCTGGACAGGAAGATTCTTATCCCATTAACGCCTATCCTGAGAAGTCCTGAACTGGAGCCACCTTTGATGAAATTAAATTGTTGAATCTACATTTCAGTAGATTTGCTTTTAATATGCACTAAACAGTATTTCTTGTGACAGTTTCTTTCCTTCTGAGAAAAATAGGAGTTGTGGGTTTGGTCAAAAATACAACCTTGATAATTTGTATCATCAAGTACTATTTAATTGCAATTATTCCTTTATGTCTGCCTGTTAACCCTTGTATTTTCCGATGAAATAGAAAGAGGATACGTCTGTAGATTACCACTGAATAATCTGCCAGAGATACCTTGTAGATTGAAAGACTTGTTCTTACTTATGTAACTGTAACGAAATGCTGTACTATGGCATTTAATTTGGCAAGAATTATCTCATTAGCTGCATTTCTCGTAAATGATATTCTTTGGTTTCCTTCTTGCCTGCAAAGAACATTTACTAGTAATTTCTTTCTCAGCAATGGGAATATCATGGTTTGTTTTAATAGTCATTATCACAACAGACCTTAGAGATTCTGAATGTTTTTGTGATAGTTTACATTGTTTTCTACTTTCCTAATTTATTCTTGTTAAAACATGTATATGGATTTAATTGTTAATCTTTCTTGGGATGAAATACAGAAACCCTTTAAGTCAATGGCAAAATTATGATAAAATTAAATAAATTTTAACCTTGTTCGTCACATCTTTGAAACGTGTAGGCAGCTGTTATGGTACCAGATGTTCCTACCTGATTGCAAGGAGAGAGAAAAAAGCCTCAGAATTGGTTAGATTCTGCTGTGTATTCTGGATTTCCCTTGAAAAATGTGCCAATGCTCAGTATTTTAGAAACTTGTGTTACCTACAGATAGGTTTCAATATTGTATTGGGATTCTATGTTTTGAGACTACTGAATGTTTATATATTGAATTATGAATATAATAAGTGCTTCCTCAGTTTGTAACAAACAAAGAAACACAAAAAACAAATACCAGAAAGAAACACACACACATATCCCTCACCCCAAACACAGTATTATTATTTGACTAGTTTCAGATTTCTCAGATCTACAAAAATGACTAAACACCAGCACATAAACATGAAGAAACATCTCCACATATCAGAAATTAGGAATCCTTGGCCTTAAACATTAAGTATTTCTAAACCTAACAAAAATACAATGATTAAAAGAAGATGAAAAAAGTCAGCTGGAAGTAAATGTTATAAATCTTGTTTAAGTAAAATGACAGTGTAAAGAGAAATATCAGCAAGGTACTTGGTATTGTAAAACAGAGTGGAATAGATGTTATGGGACCACTGCAGTAATTTCAACAAGGTTTATATTAACTAAAAAAAAAAATTATTAATAAAAATATTTTTATTTTGATGCTCTTGAACCTGATATTAGACATCTACTCTTGGCATAAATGAATATCATCTTGCAGTTTGCAAGGACACAAGAATAATAAATCCAAGGGAGGCAGAAACTCTACAGTTTATCTCTTAGTATTTAGTTTTTCTGTTTGGAGGACATTGAAATCACAGTCCTTGCAATCTCTGTACAACACAACTCAGGAGACAGCACAATCAGAAGACACTCCTTGTCTTAGCCAATGTCTCAGCTGAACATTAAAGTTCTGGAGTTTTATTCAAAACATGCCTAGAAATGCCTCATTTTCTGTTTATTGGTTTACAATTTCCCAAGAATTAATCCTAAGTATGAATTCCAGGGATGGGGCATCTACCACCTCTCTGGGCAACCTGGACCAGTGCTTCAACCACTCTCTTCATAAAAAAATTCTTCCTTAGATCTAGTCTAAATCTACCCTCTTTTGCTTTAAAACCATTACCCCTTGTCCTATCGTGACAGGCCCTGCTAAAAAGTCTGTCCCCATCTTTCTCATAAGCCTCTTTAAGGACTGGAAGGCTGCAGTAAGGTCTCCCCAGAGCCTTCTCTTCTCCAGGTTCAACAGCCCCAACTCTCTCAGCCTGTCCTCACAGGGGAGGTGTTCCACCCCTCTGATCGTTTCGGTTGCCCTCCTCTGGAACCCCTCCAAAAGGTCCATGACTTTCCTGAGCTGACGGCTCCAGAGCTGGACACAGGACTCCAGGTGGGGTCTCACCAAAGCGCAGTAGAGGGGCAGAATCACCTCCCTCGACCTGCTGGCCACGCTGCTTTGGATGCAGCCCAGGATATAGTTGGCCTCCTAGGCTGTGAGCACACATTGCCGGCTCATGTCCAGCTTTTCATCCACCAGTACCCCCAAGTCCTTCTGGGCAGGGCTGCTCACAATCCCTTCACCCCTCATTCTGTACTGATACTGGGGGTTGCCCCAACCCAGGTGCAGGACCCTGCACTTGACCTTGTGAAATCTCATGGTGTTCACATGGGCCCATTCCTCAAGCTTGTTCAGGTCTCTCTGTCCCTCAGATGTGTCAACTGCACCACTCAGCTTTGTGTTGTCTGCAAACTTGCTGAAGATGCAATCGATCCCACTGTCTATGTCATTGATGAAGATAATAAACAGTACTGGTCCCAGTACGGAGCCCTGAGGGACAGCACTCATCACCAGTCTCCATCTGGACACTGAGCTATTGACCACTACACCCTGGATGGGACCATCCAATCAATTTCTCATCCACCCAACAGTCCACCCATGAGATCCATATCTTTCCAACTTAGAGAGAGGATATTTGGGGGACTGTGTCAAAGGTCTTACAGAAGTCCAGAGTGATGACATTTGTAGCTCTAGGCCACTAGGTTGGTCAGGCAAGACTTGCCCTTGGTGAAGCCATGATGGCTGTCTTGAATCACCTCCCTGTCCTCCATGTGCCTTTCCATAGCCTTTAGGAGGATCTGTTGCATGATCTGTTCCCAGGCACAGAGGGGAGGCTGACAGGTCGATAGTTTCCAGGGTCCTCCTTGCTACCCTTTCTAAAAATGTGTTCCCTTTTTCCAGTTATTGAGGACTTCACCCGACTGCCAGGACTTTTCAAATATCATGGAGAGTGACTTGACAGCTACATCATCCAGTTCCCTCAGGACTCTGGGATGCATCGCATCGGGTCCCATAGACTTGTGTATGTTCAGATTCTTCATGTGGTCTTGAACCTGATCTTCTCTTACAGTGGGAGGGACTTTGCTCCTCCAGATCGCATCTTGCTGTCCATCCCCTCATGAGGTGTGGGAAGAGACACTGCCAGTGAAGACTGTGGCAAAGAAGTCATTGAGTACCTCAGCCTTCTCCTCACCCATTGTTGTCAGTCTGCCAGTCTTGCTCATCAAGGGGGTTACGCTTTCTTTGACCTTCCTTTTCTGGATGACATACCTGTAGAAACCCTTCTTATTATTCTTTACATCCCTTGCCAAGTTCAGTTCCACCTGTGCCTTGTCCCTACTGACCTCACTCCTACACAATTGGGCAGCGTCCTTCTTGTCTTTGAGTTTGACCAGTAGGCCATGCTGGCCTCTTGCCTTCCTTTCCTGATTTTTTTACCCCTGGGGATGAAGAGCTCTTGTGCTCTATGGAAAGTGTCCTTAAAGATCTGCCAGCTCATTTGTGCTTCCTTGACCCTGAGCGCAGTTTCCCAGGGGGTCCTACTAACTAACTCCTTGAAGAGCTGGAAGTTTGCTTTCCTGAATTTCAGGGTCCAGACTTCACTCTTTGCCTGCCCCATGCCCCTCAGGACTGTGAACTGCACCAGTGAATGATCACTGCAGCCCAGGCTGCCTCCCATCTTTACGTCACCAATTAGCTCACTTGCATTGGTGACCAACAGGCCTTTTTATTCAATCACTCTTCATATAAACTACACATGTTTTCAAAGGGAAATGGAGACCCATCCATGTCTCTGCCAGCTAAAAAATATACCATTGTGAGAGCAAGTCACATTGATATCCTATGTACCTTTTACTTTCATTTACCATTTTTTTTAGATATTTTCATGCAAGAAGAAGTAGCTTTAACAGGAAGAATGTGCAGTCCTCTCCTGCTCAGGGACTAGAGTAATTTCTAGAGCTGTGAATTCAGGTTTCTGCAGGTTAAAGTGATCATGGAGAAGGACATATTTTCACTAAGCAATGTTTGACTGTCCTCAGTGTATTAGGCTTCAGTTTTGCCTGTGGCAAGGAGTTTGTGTACTATACAGCTTATGATGTTTCAAGCTAACTTTTCCAAAGATAGGAAAAGTAACTCGAGGTGTTTGTTTAGTTCCCAATTTATCTCCTTTTGGACTTCGAGGGTTTTTTCTCACTGCCCACTGGAGAATTCCCTTTCCATTTTGATCTTTCTCATTACAAAGTTGGATGATATCATTACTGATTGTTTTAAAAAGAAAAGTCTATAGAGGCATATTCAGGATCTTGCTTAAAGTATTTCACTGAAAGACTACATTCCCAGTTTGAGAGACTTGTATTAAATCTGACATCATAGTTTTAATGAAAATCTAAATGCCAAATGTCTGTTTTGTAAGTCTATCAAACTATAAAATGTATTTCAGTGAAAGAAGGAATTCAAGATTTTCATTGTCATTCACCTTACAGGTATAATACAGAACAGAATGTCTAATCATTCTTATCATAACAGCCTGTTCATATTTTTCTTTGAAAAATAGCAATTCTGTGTCTTACTGAAAAGCTAAATATGCAGTTCTTCAAAAACCTCATGTATAAAAACTTCAGACTTTTCAAAACTAAATCAACTACTGACAATTATTAATAATGTTACAATGCTGAAAACTTATTATGGTAGAGTCTATACTAGAGAAATGGTGTGATTTGGCAACACACACCCGCTTCCATAAAAAAAAGAATGCCAGGTTTTATTCTTGATTTGATTCAAACATTTATTTCAAAAATTCTTTGATTGTGTTTTCCTTCTCTGTTTTGACTGAAGATCTTGGGAGCAGGAACCCCCTCAATGTATGTTTGAACAGCAGCCACCAAAATGGAGCCCACAGCTCACAAGATATGCCTAGAACAATTAGAAAAGCATCATTAATTTTCACATACTAAACCAATTCGTATCCTATTCACTTATTCAGCTGTGTTCTATAGGTCAGAATTCTATTATCTGGTCATGTCTTAAAACAGAAAAAAATTTTTAGATAAGCTATTACTGAGTTTCATGTTCTGTAAGCTCAGCGGCACCCACACGAGCCAGCAGGAGTAGGCAACATAAGGCAGCTGTAACCTCGTGGAAGTTGTGTTGAACACTGGCAGCTTAGAAAATCTTAGCTGTGCAAAATTAAAGGTTAGGGTCAGACCATGTCTGCAATAAACTCAAGTGTTTCCAATTAAATCACTCCTTTAGATGTCAGAATATTTTACTCATTTACAGAACCGTTGTTTTCTGGTAGAATCTGCTTGCCATTAATTCAGGCTTCAGGGCGGGAATACTATTACCCTTTGCCACTCTATGGTGTTTACAGCCCTGCGGTAAACATGTATTCCGTTAGAAGCAAAACTCTAAACAGCTCCCACTCTGTAAAAATCTCTTTAATATGTAGAGAGATAAGTTTATTTCTGTACTTCTATCCTTCTTTAAACAACCTCCACAGTAATGGCAGTATTCTTCCATGGCAAATATGGTCAGTCAACAGAACAGTATGATCTCCATATCATTGGCAGAAGAGAGGAACCAGGAGGTGACAAACTGAATCTGTTCAATTTTATTTTTCCTTTAAAATTATTAGCATAATCAGGGCTTTATGAAGGCAAAAATAGTTGGATATGCTTAGACTACCATCACTGGCTCACAGGACAGAGGTCTTAGAAGCAACTGTAGAACATTAGTCACACTTGGGAGTGAAATAATTTGTTACTATATTTATCTGATGCATAACATAAGCATAAGCTGCTGTACTGCCTACTTCCAAATTTAAAAATCACAGGTCAAATGAAATGTAAAAAAAACAAGTCACACAAATCTTCTCGGAAGTGTGATACATCTGGAAAACATGAGGTTGGGGAATTACATTTAGTATTTTCGTTTGTTTTTCAAATGTAAACTTCCCTGGAGCATATTTTTTTCTCTCCACTTTGTTCTATCTCAAACAAATTAGTAACTTGACTAAAACTTGCAATATTGTTCTTAGACATGACTGATTTGAATATTAGCAAAATTAATAGAGGTGATTCCAGCCATTTGGAGGATGCCCCCTTTCCTCCTCCAAGCCTTTTGTTTTCAGTCCTGCTTATAATGAATTCTCTCCCCCAAGCTCCAAATCAGTTATATCCTGGGGTCTCCTCACTAGTTCAACTCCTGTAGACACTGTGGTCTTCTGCATCTGTTGTCCTGGTTTTGGCTGGGGTAGAGTTAGTTTTCTTCATACTAGCTCATACAGGGCTATGTTTTGGATATGTGCTGAAAACGGTGTTAACAACTCAGGGATGTTTCAACTATTGCTGAGCAGGGCTTACACAGAGTCAAGGCTGCTTCTACTTCTCACACCACCCCACCAGCGAGCAGGCTGGGGGTGCACAAGAAGCTGGGAGGGGACACAGCTGGGACAGCTGACCCCAACTGACCAAAGGGATATTCCATACTGTATGATGTCACGCTCACCATATCACACTGGGAGAAGAAGAAGGAAGGGGGGACATTTGGAGTTATGGCATTTGTCTTCCCAAATAAGCATTACTCATGATGGAGCCCTGCATTCCTGGAGATGGCCGAACACCTGCCTGCTGGTGGGAATTGGTGAATGCTTACTTTGCTTGTTCCTGCAGCTTTTGTTTTGCCTATTAAACTGTCTTTATCTCCACTCATGAGTTTTCTCATTTTTACTCTTCTGTCTCTCTCACCTATCCCACCGGGGGGTAGGGGGTGAGGAGTGAGCGAGTGGCTGTGTGGTGCTCAGTTGCTGATGAGGTTAAGCCACAACATCTGTTCATGCCATGCACCCTCCATTGATTTTGCTCCTGGACTAAACCTGACCTCCAGGTCTCTTCTGGTTCACCTCCCCTGGGGTGAGCTCTGAGCAATGCAGAAGGGTGGAGAGCAGTTTTCTTGATGGCTAAGGTGCATATGAGCATTACCAGCATGTTATGCAGATGTTATCACAAGAACTATAATGTTATATTTCATAAGGTGAGGATTCAGGATTGTGTTATTAAATCCTTAAACCTTATGATAATGGAGAGAAACTTAACAATCTGACCCACATGCACCAGAAAGAAAATTAAATGAATCCCAGATGTACTAAACTTCGAAAGATTTTCTGAGGTTCAACAGATGAGTTTTTAAGTGCATAGTATTGGCAGTACTGGATGCATATGGCTGGCTGGAAATTATTTCTTTTTGGTGAAACGTGTTTTCACTGGAAATGTTGACTCATCTAATCCAAAATATTTTGTGGGAAAAGGTCATTCAAAAAGCTTCTTGAACATTTTTAAACATTTTGTATTAACGCTTTCAAACTCAAACATTTCATGTTCTGAACCAAAGCACTCTACTAGAAATTAGTACACAGAGTAAGTTGATGCATAGTCAGACTGACAAATGTTCATTCAATATGGGGGAACCATGAGTGATTAACTGACCAAGCTGTATCATACCAAAACTGTATTTTCCAATGGCCCTTCATTAAACAAGACAGTCTTCCTTAAGAAGTACAAATTGACTTGAGGGGAAAAGAAAAAAAAAGGCATCAGTTTACTTGTGGTTTTTAATGTGTGTATAATGCTGATGTGAGGAGAAAAGTGAAACAAGCAGTCCCCTGAATTTCTAATACTACAGTCAGAAGAAAAAGAATTCTGGTATTTTCTTACAGTCAAGTGAAAATCTGATTCTCACCCTGCCCACCTTGCCCCCCTTTATATAAAACATGCTTAAAGAAGAAGTATAAGGAGCTAAATGTAAAATATAAACAGGTGCTGGCTGGTGAGGTGGATGAAAAACATTTCATGCTCTGCTATTACTCAGATTTGGAGCATATCTTTCAGTAATTGCATTTCTTATTCTATCAAATATATAACAACTTACATTATTTTTTTAAATTAAGTTCTGCAAACACAGGGACTGGAAATGTCCCAGTTTGAGTACAGCAATGAACCACCTCTGCTGTTTGGATTGAGAAAATAAAAAATTTAGAAGAAAATCAGAACAGCATAGGTGATTCGAAATTTCATGTTTAGTAAATAGCTTTCAGCCCAGGAAATTTTATCTGTTTAAAATTCTCCTCATATTCTAAACATAGGTTTATTTGATCTGAAACAAAAAGAGAAAAAGTGGAAATGTTTATATGTAAACTACAGAGATATTAAACTCTTTTTTGGTGGGGTTGTAGAGATAAGATTGGGGGGTATACTGTGACTACATTTTCAAATCTCTAGAAATAACTTTACTGAAAGAAGGCATAACAAGTTCTCTGCTGTCATTTCTGTTTCTTGCCTCTTGACTGCTGTTTCTTTGACCTTATGAAAACAGCATCATTAGGTATAAGTCTTGATGTTACTCAGATGATGCTAAAGCTCCAAGTGACCTCAAAAAGAGAAATCTATAGGTTCTAGTAAAATATTAGATTGTCATAGAACCATAGAATCACAGAATAATTTGGTTTGGAAGGGACCTTTAAAGCTCATCTAGTCCAACCTCCCTGCAATCAGGGGACATCTTCAACTAGACCAGGTTGCTCAGAGCCCCGTCCAACCTGACCCTGAATGTTTCCAGAGATGGGGCATCTACCACCTCTTGGAGCAACCTGTGCCAGTGTTTCACCACCCTCATTATAAAAAGTTCTTCCTTAGATCTAGTCTCAATCTATCCTCTTTTAGTGTAAAATTATTGCCCCTATTGCAACAGGCCCTGCTAAAAATTCTGTCCCCATCTTTCTTATAGGCCTCCTTTAAGGACTGGAAGGTTGCAATAAGGTCTCCCTGGAGCCTCCTCTTCTCCAAGCTGAACCCCAACTCTCTCAGCCTGTCCTCACAGCAGAGGTGTTCCAGCCCTCTGATCATTTTGGTGGCCTCCTCTGGACCTGTGCCAACAAGTCCATGTCTTTCCTGTGCTGAGGGCTCCAGAGCTGGACACAGGACTCCAGCTGGGGTCTCACCAGACTGGAGTAGAGGGGCAGAATTCCCTCCCTTGACCTGCTGGCCATGCTGCTTTGGATGCAGCCCAGGATATGGTTGGCCTTCTGGGCTGTAAGTGCATATTGCCAGCTCATGTCCAGCTTTTCATCCACCAGTACCCCCAAGTCCTTCTGGGCAGGGCTGCTCTTGATCCCTTCATCTACCAATCTGTATTGATAGCGGGGGTTTCCCTGACCCAGGTGCAGGATCCTGCACTTGGCCCTGTTGAATCTCGTGTATGCACATCATTTTTATAATGCACATGTCTATTTGTTGCAACATATGGAATCAAAACAGACTCAAAGGCAAAAATTAAGTCAGTTTTATGTTGGCAAATATTTTTGATTTAAACATCTTTTGTTTTCCATAGCAGGAATCTGTTAACATTGCCGTTCTTGTAAGTATCGCAGTGAGTGAGAGCTAACAATATGAGGAAATTAAGGGCAACCAGCCTTTTCCAAAAGTCTGGCCCTTGAATGTTAGGCAGCGGCAGTGGAACCAAATTTCCACTTCTGAACTTTCCTTTTTGTTAGGTAGAGCAATGGAGCTGGCAAGCCAGCCAAAGACAAAAAGAGATCATGAAAGAATCTGGGAGGCAGCGCAAATTTAGTTTTTGGGAATCACACTGCAAGCTTTTCTTTCTACTTGCAGACATACACAGCAGCACATGGATAAAAAAGAAATCCTCGTGAAAGGAAGAAAGATGACATTTGAACCATGAGCAGCCATGGTGGTTTTTCACAGGGCACCTTCAAACCAGTGCAGTTTCACCCCCAGCTCCCATTCCTGGAAGCATTTACATGGGATCATATTGGAATAGTGGAAATTACCTAAGACAGCTTTCTCTGTGACACAGAGGAGGGTGTTATCTAGTTGTTAGAAGTTGCATTTTTTGGAGAGGGATTTCCCAGTAGAGGAACAAGCACACTGGAAGCAGAGCCCCAAAGAACTTTTGTGACACAGAAGGGCGATGATGAAATACTATCTCAAACAGATGCACAGGAACAGAGTGAGATGTGATGTTCCACTGCCAGCTCATCTCAGCATTCATTAAGTTTTATGCAAATATCAAGTAGGAGAGTTGGGCAGGAGAAGAGAGGAATAACTTCACAGCTGTGACTGAACATACCCAGGCTCATTGTGCGTGAGGTGTCTGCTACTCTAGCAGTGAAGCCGTGGCAAGGTGAAGCTTGGCACACTCCAAATGGAACCATTTGCTTCCATTTTGTGGCAAATGTTCAGTTACTGCAGCTTTCCAACCATGCTGCCTCAGCTGCATTGCTGGCAGTGCCTCAGCTGGGAATTTTAAAGGTAGTTCAAATATGCTTACACAAAAAAAAAAAACCACAAATAAAACCAAAATAATAAAAAGTTCTGTCAGAACTAAAGGAAAAAATACAGGGATTTAGCTGTCTCTGCAATGGCTTCTTCTACAGCTTCATGACCAACTTTAGAGACTGCTTAGCTTTTTGAAATTTCTTTAAGGCTATGTCTCAGATGGCAAAGGTTAGTATGTGAGGAGTAGGAAGCACTACCTGCGTGTTTTTGTAATACCGTCTTGCTTTTGTGCTCTGAGCTCAGCGGTGATACTAGCTGATCCCCTTCTGCTCCTTCCCATCCAAACATTAACCTTCACACAGCACAACACTCTCTGTCCAGATTTGTCTGCATTCCTCTGCTCTCTTCAGTCATACCTTCCCGTGAAGGTACTCAAAAGCAAATAGGACCTTCAGACTTTTTCTTGTACTGGGTGTTTCCCAACTCTACATTTCAGACATTAATATTTTTTGCAATAGTGTGACCTTATTTTTTTTTTTTATTTTTTTCTACTTTAATGGCTTGCCTTGGGGTTATTTACTAGATTTCAAAGACTGAATTTAATATACTAGAATATCTTGTTAACTAGCATTCCTATAAGGGTCTTTCATCGCAAAAGCAGATTGCTCCATCAAAGCTACCTATCAGTAAAAATTCAAAGACATCTAAAAGAAGTCAGGGGGTGACAACTTAGATCTCCTTCAGCTCCACAGAAAACATAATAATGGTGGTCATCTAATTTTGAGTTCAAAACTTCTTGCACTACTTATCAGAACAGCTGAAAAGAAAAAAATCAAAAAAACATCTTTCCTATAGCAGAGTCAAAAAGTATGTAATAAACTCTTCTTAGTTTGAAAACAGTTGTTACAGCCAGGGTGGACTTTCAGCACACTTGCATGTAAAGAGATAAAAACAAATTTGTGGGTCTAGATCAACATGAAGGTTGTTTACATGTTAAGCTGGGGCTGATATATGTAAGAAAAGCCCAAGTTTATGATAAATATAATCTCTTTAAAATGCCAAAGTTTCTGGAATAAAGACCACAAGATATGTCTCTCTAAACAAGAAAATGAGCCCGTGCTTAACTGACATACAGTGAGTGAGAGCATAATAAATGCAAAACACATCTTCACAGTAGTTGGAATGGCAGGAGTGATCACCTAGATTTTAGTGGCAAAGTCTTCCAGCATCTTAAGTGTTGCACTTCTATTCGTGTAATATATATTTTACTCCATGCGTGTTCTTTATTTGATATATTCTGGTTTCCAAGGGGTTAATTAAAACATTCATACAGACACAACAGTGTGATAGGTTTGGTGTATAGTTTCATGGGTTTGGAGAAAAGCAAATGGAAGTTTAAGTTTTGGTGGATGCAAAACTGAGCATGACCTACTAATGTGCACTTGCGGCCCGAAAGGCCAACCATACCCTTGGCGCCACCCAAAGCAGCGTGGCCAGCAGGGCAAGGGAGGGGATTCTGCCCCTCTGCTGCGCTTTGGTGAGACCCCACCTGGAGTCTTGTGTCCAGCTCTGGAGCCCTCAGCACAGGAAAGACATGGACCTGTTGGAGTGCGTCCAGAGGAGGTCACCAAAATGATCAGAGGGCTGGAACACCTCTGCTGTGAGGACAGGCTGAGAGAGCTGGGGTTGTTGATCTTGGAGAAGAGAAGGCTCTGAGGAGACCTTCTTGCAGCCTTCCAGTACTTAAAGGGGACTTACAGGAAATGTGGTCCTATTGGACCGTATGGGAGGGACTCTTTATCAGAGATGAGGGGTAGTAGTTTTAAACTGAGAGAGGGTAGTTTTGTATTAGCTATTAGGAAGTAATTCTTTACTGTGAGCGTGGTGAGAAACTGGCAGAGGTTGCCCAGAGAGGTGGTAGATGCCTCATCCCTGGAAATATTCAAGGTCAGTTTGGAGAGGGCTCTGAGTACCCTGATCTCGTGGAAGGTGTCCCTGCTCATGACAGGTGGAACTAGGTGATCTTTAAGGTCCCTTCCAACCCAAACCACGCTGTGATTCTATGTTAAATGTCTGGAAAAATGAGATGAAAGCTTTGTTTGCCATATTTGTTATGTGTGTAAACTGCGTATGGCTTATTTACACATTGTATTGGAGGAGATGGAAAATCTTAACATGAATTCATTATGCCAGGAGGCAAGATGGATATACTTATGTTAAGGTCCCAAGTTAGTTTCTTACGGGTTAAAGATGATTTCTGATATGACTTTACAGGCCCAACCAGCTTCCCTGAATCTCTTGCCCCTAGCTTTAAGGTGGTTTGTTTTTTTTTCTGTAAACAATTTCTAATTCCATTTAGAAATAAAATGACAACTGATGTACAATTCCAACTATGTACTCACATTTGCAGTCTATACCTAAAGGATATTCAATGTTAACTTTTCATGACAGTCTTGAGGAGTGCAGTAGTGCACTGCATCTTATCCAGGAGGAAATAAAATAGAAAATATATGCCGTGATATACCATGATTACACTACCACTTTAAAAAAAGGCACTAAGAAATAGTTTTGGGGAAATATTAGCTTGAGGTTGTGAAACAGATGTTAAGAATAACCTAAAAAGGGTGAGCCCATCTTTCTTTTGCACCTTCCTTCTACTACATCTAAAATAATCTTGAATTTTCTATGCTCTTGAGATCTGCCACTCCATTCCCTGAATGAATTTGTGTCCATTCGGAGGACATGCTTTTTCATATAGGATCATTCCTTGTCTTTCAATGTGATACTGAAAGAAATCTTGTTAAGATGTTACATATAACATTTCAACACACAGGCAAATTACCTGTGAGAAATTGCTTTATTGTCTCATGAAAAACATTAAGTACTTTGTGCTTATTTACTTCTCAATGAAAAAAGTCAACAAGAAGCTGAAGAACACACCTGCATGAGTCCAAATCCTGACACTTGGGCAGGGGATGGTGGGTTTTTGTATCTTTTGGACCGTGTCAGAGGAAACAGGGCTGGGTGAGATGGCATAACAGAGTGTTCCAAAAACTTTCTACAGCTGTTGTCACACCACCATCCCTTGATCTGCATGCTGCTCAGAAGAAAAAAGGCTCCCTATAAATAATTCACCATCATTGATACTAATGTCTCTCTTAATTCTATGAGGCAAAGAAAATGAAAAGAAAAAGCACAGACCAAAACTACCTCAGAGACTAGAGACTTTATGAAGCTAAGGACTGATATCCAGCAGTAAAACTTCCAGTTACCACCAGCAACTAACAGTAACAATTTGTGCAAAAGCTGCCTCATACCTAGCAGTCATTGTTTGGTGCATTATTGAAATAACTTTTATTTGTGCCTAGGAAACTCCCTCATGTTTATTTTCCCTGAAACTTAGCTCCTTTCAGTGCTACAGAAACAACCTTAAGCTTTACATTATTTTCTATAGCCAGCAATTTGATATACAGTTATATATGGTGAGCTTTGCAAGTGAAAAAATTGAGTATCTATTAAGACCTACCTGAAACTACATAGAAGATTTTTTTCTGTCTGTAGATTTTGTTTTCTCCCCAAACATTACAGCTTTGTCTGCAGCCCAGACATTACTTTTTATTAGTACGGTATGTTCCTCTGCTTCAACCACTGTGGCAGAGGTATACGGCATTGACTTGGTGCCTCAGCAAACAAAAGAGTAAAAGAATAATCAGATAGTCGATAAAAAGATTGCCAGTTAGAGTAGACTCTGACCTTTGTAATCCTTCACAAACACCAGTTCATTTAAGGTTACCTTGTTCATGAAAATTGAGAACTTCTGTGATGAGGCTCCAAATCCAGCCTGTTCATTGACAGGACAGATCTCATTAACAATTTCATCTAATTGAAATTATGAAAAACCTGTAATACAGGTTACATTCTATTACAATAGAATGTTATTTAATCTTAAGCTTCTTCACCAACTTATCCCTGGGCGTTCAAAGGAGTAAAAACTGAGAGTAAACTAAAAGAATCACTTTTATCATGGCCACTGTTTCTTTACATGAAAGCTACTGTAGTAGCTTGTCCCCGTTAAAATAAATATGAGAAAACCCTAATGGAGATCTGCAGCTGCAAAGACATCCTTTTAATAGTAGCTGACCTTTATAAGCTGTAGACATCATCCAAGTTACCCCTAATCAGTGCCAAATTCTGCTCTTGGTACAGAATTACTACTGGTCTGAGATAGCTTCACCCTGAAACATAATGAGAGGACTTTAGGCCTCCTCCCTTAGGTAATCAATACCACTTGACTACAGTCCTGACAAAAGCAATTGGCTTGGTAAAATATCAGCTTAATCAAGGCTTGTGCACTGCAGGTGGAGTCAATCAAGAAACCTAAACTGAAATATCTTTCTGCTGTGAAATGCTGAGAGAAATACTATGTCATCTGAACATAAGCAAAAAAGCAGCAATAAAAATATCCTTGGGAGGGTCTTCAGCCTCACCAGTGCAGACAGGAAGCAGTTATTTTCATCAGGCCAAAGAGAGATCAGAAAAGCTGTGAGGGATGCTTCAACATGGCTATCCAGACCAAGATCAAGAGGAAGACATAACGAGGACAAATATCTGGACAGGTGTGAGGACTGGGAGGGTATCCAACAGGATTATGAAGTAGATAGTTTAGTAGTAGATAGTAGTTAGGTTTTAGCAAGCAGATGACAGAACAGAGCAAACAACCAAGTACCACAGCAGTGAGGGAACAGAGTCAGACACCAGGAGTGAGGGAACCAAGGCAGCAGCAAGGTCAGGACTGAAATGGGGATGATCAAAGGCACAACCAAGACATAAGGAGCAGAAATCAGGCATTCCCAGAACATGAGGCTTGCCTACCTCCAAAGACACACTGAGCAAGAAAAAGCAAGCTGTACAATCCAATCATATAACCTTGTATTTACAAGAAACCATTGGTGAGCCTCCTGAGACTACCTGCAGCTGCAGCGTTATTACACAACTGTCGCCACAACAGGTTATGGGCAAGTACAGGGCTAACATCCTTGGCAAACCTAGGCAGAGGCTTCCAGTAATTCAGATGACTGATTACAAATCACATCATAACC
>NW_010544190.1:0-11901 GCF_000687285.1 Phaethon lepturus | reverse complement strand
GGTTCAGTTTGTTCATCTCCACTTCCCCAAAACCACTGACAGGGAATAAGACCCAGGCTCCTAGATATAACGTGTAAAACATGTGCTATGAGGAACCTGGGTTTCCAAGGATGGAATTAACCATGGGGCTCAGAAGGAGGGATGGACAGTCACAGCTGCATGTAAATACTGCTTTCTAATAAAAAAAAAAACCAAAACCAAACCAACCAAAAAAACAACAAAAAACTAAGCTAAGTCAAACTGAAAATAAAAAATGTTATCATCTATTGTACCTAGAACTGCATAGGGTTTGGGAAGGATGTCCAACTAATTTTATTAAATTCTCTATCACAAGAGAGGCCTAGTATCAATATATTGAAATATCCACTCTGGTGAGACCCCACCTGGAGTCCTGTGTCCAGCTCTGGAGCTCTCAGCACAGGAAAGACATGGACCTGTTGGAGTCTGTCCAGAGGAGGCCACCAAAATGATCAGGGGATGGAACACCTCTGCTGTGAGGACAGGCTGAGAGAGTTGGAGTAGTTCAGTCTGGAGAAGAGAAGGCTGCAGGGAGACCTTATTGCAGCCTTCTGATCCTTAAATGGGGTCTTATCAGAAAGATGGGGAAAGACTTGTTATCAGGGCCTGTTGCAATAGGACAAGGGGTGATGGTTTTAAACTGAAAGAGGGCTGATTGAGACTAGATTTAAGGAAGAAATTTTTCACACTGAGGATGGTGAAGCACTGGGACAGGTTGCCCAGAGAGGTGGTAGATACTCCATCAGTGGAAACATTTAAGGTCAGGTTGGTTGGGGCTCTGAGCAACCTGATCTGGTTGAAGATGTCCCTGCTGATTGTAGGGGGGTTGGACTAGATGACCTTTAAAGGTCCCTTCCAACCCAAAGATTCTATAATTCTATAATTTCATTAACAACAGTTGTTGTCAGAAAATAAAGGTTAAAACAAGGTTGTTACAGAACATGGAGACAGTTGAGCTAGCTCTGAATGTGCTGAAACAGCATAAGAATATGCGAATAGAGATTTCTGCCCAAGCATATTGCTTGCTGTACATAGCACTGCACTGTGAGATGAAGATGTACTTGAACAGTTGAGTTAATTATAAGTTCAGGCATTTTAGTTAACTGTATGAGTAAATCCTAATTTTCTACCAAATATTTACCCCTGGAAGTATCAAATACTATAGTAAGGAAAGCTACAGAAACTTTTGTACGTCAAGAAGATGTGCTAGGCAGAAGTAATTTTTGCCTATGAAAAGTCAATGAAGCTTTGTTGCAGTACTAATAGAGTCAATTCCAGCATTCATGCCGTGAGGAGCTGAACTGACCAGATCGGGTTTGTAGAATAGCTGAACCCTAACAGTTCCTGTAGTACTTGAACTATACTTGAACAGTACTTGAACAGCTGATAGAAAGCTAGGAATGCCCACAACTTACTAAGAGCTCCTGGTAATTTTGCGTGTAATATATAACAATACAGACATGTGGCCGATGAAAAAAATGAAAAATTATCAGGGAAATAAAGATAACAGCAGGAAATCTTGGAAAAGAAGACAATACAATATGTGAATAACCTCTTTTTAAAGTGGCTTGATAGAATCTCTCAAATAAAATGTCCTGAATAATTAGTATTATTGAAGGATATTATTAAAGCAGGCTGTATATGCAAGTTCATGCATGTTCTAAAAAATAAGTGAAAATTGCAAGAATCTGCAGAATATAACAGATTTTGTTCTTCCTGTTTTCAAGCATGGCTATCATCAAAGCAGTATTTCAGAAGTTTATGAGGTTAAGCCTGAAGCCTTTCCTGTAGGAAACAAACATACTTGAAAATAGAAATCTTTTAATAACTTGAAGGCAGCAAAGCTCACGAAGCCAATGTAAAAACAGAAACAATCCTTCTCCCAGGGGTTACATCGGTATAAACTTGCATTTTAAAAGATTAAGTCTAATGTGCCTCTCAATTTCAGGCTGTTGAGCTGGGCATGCTCTGAAGATGACTAACCTTCAAAGAGCCCTAAAGCACACAATTAGAAGTGATCAGGAAGGCACAAGCTTGCCATTCAAAGAACGGTGGCCTCAAAAATCAATGCTGCATATCTTGTCTCATCAACTCCATGGCATTGAGTTCTCTGCAGCTGAAGTAATAAACAAAATGATACTTCAACAACAGAGAGCTAAAGAGGCAAAAAGGGAATCTTGAATCCCTCTGAAAAGAGAGCCCTATCATGTCTTGTTGAATTTGTACAGTGAGAGGGTTGATCTGAGTGCTGGGTTTTTCTGCACAGAAAAAAAATTTCCTACTGTCATGAAACTGAAAGGAATTATGATTTGAAGAGCAAATCACTGTTCATTTGTTACTGTGATGAAAATACATGACAGTTAGTCCCTTGCTCAAGAACCTCAAATATTATGTTAATATATAGACTCCATTTTAGAAGTGGATTTATCAATGTCTTTTTGGAAAGATGGACTGTAGCATGGAGATTCTTCATAAATTTCTCCTGAGTGACAGTAGTTGGTGAAACAGTAATAGTTCGTTGACTTTACACAATGCAAGAGCCGTCTCATTTATTCATTTCATGCACACGTGATTAAATTTATGCAGTAGAAAAACCCTGGTGAAATAAAATAATTTACTCCCGGTGTGGAAGAGAGAGTTTGTGGAAGCCTTTGCAGGGCTGCAGAACACCAGCACGTGTAAAGCCTCACCCTGCAAGATTTTCTAAGATAGTTAACTCAGTGTCTAAGAATAACTAACCTGACATGGCAGATTCACTGTTGCTGGGACAAAAAAAAATATATATTTCATAGAATAACTATTGATCTTTCTAGTTAAAATATTTTTTAAATATCTCATTAAAGCTATGCTGTAAGCCTGATGTGTTGGCTTCCTCTCCACCTTTTCTGCAAGAGACTACACATAACAGATCTACATATGCAACTGTAACTCTTAACCTCCAATTTTATTCTAAGTTTTTCAAAACATTTCAAAGATCATACTCTTGAAAAAATAAGGGACTAGACAGCAAGATAATAGCAACACAGTACCTAAACAGATACGGATACAGGTCTCTGTATTTTGTAGTGTTGATGCAGTTGACTTCTAGAATACATGAAATATTAGTCAGAATTAATAAAACTGGCTGCTTCATTAGCTACTTTGTGGCAATATGTCATCATAGCTACATGACTGCAAGGAAGAACTAGAGTTGTAATTGTGAAAGATGAAATGAGAACTGGAAAGATGAATTACAGAAGTTGAGCACAAACTGGCCATTTTCCTTTTTCCTCTTGATGTACATCAGGATCAGAAGGAAATATAATTAACTACAGCAGGTTCGGTTTTGTTCTCTGCAGAGTGCAGTCTTAAGCTAAGGCCCTGAGTATCTTCACTGAAACGTTTTTGAAGAGCTGATGCAAGTGACAAATTGCACCAGTAATTTATTGTCTTTAGAAAAAATAAATAACATTATCAGCAGCACCTTGGATTATAAGCTTTAATATCTAAATCCAATGCCCTTATTATCATGTCATATCTCAACACATAAATTTACAAAGGTTTCATACGCTGAAAATGTTGAAGCTTTTTGTTCCCAGTAACCTGAAGGATATTGTAAAGACTTCTTTTCATTCTAGTTAGAAATGTTGTAATTTCCAGCCTACATTTATCCTCTTCCTGCATAGTCTTTTGCTATTTGCTGGTATATCTTTTTATTTTAAATGCCATTTCTTTCTTCTTGTCTTATAAAGGTTTTTGATTTGTTCATGTATAGTTCATGCCAATATTTTTGTCTCATAACTGTTATTTCTTTTGTTCTATAATGGATAATCAAAGATTTCCAACAGACTGAGGGAGCAGACAACCCAAGAAAAACAGATTTATTTATAGAAATGTTATGAACATTACAAAAACAGTCATATTGCTTGACATACCTCTTTATTTGGAAAGAAATGAGAACCACATAGAGCAGTCAGGGAACACAACAAGCTCCTACTGGCTTGCACAGGGGCAATTAAACAGGGACAGTTTTCTCACTGATTCCCCAGCAAAAGCAACCTAATGGTTTCCTACCTGAATTGAAAAGTTTCCCACCTGTTTGGTAAAGAAATATTCTTACCATCTTCTCATTCCTCCTGCTAGCCTGCATGAAATACAGTTAGATACTGTTAACAGCTACTTCTTACTCTCCTTCTTTAAACTTGTACTACTAGTAGAATTTTAGCAAACTAGCATGTGTTTTGAAATACACATGCTCTAAAACTGGGACTGAAACATCAAGCTATTCAAGTGTATCCACTCCTAGCAAAAATTATCAGTCACCAAAACTCAGCTTCATCGTGAAATAACCCCTTTATACACCACACTACTCTACAAAGGGTCCTGACACTGAAGTCTAGGGAACCTGTTGCCCTTTGAGAACAAATATTTATCTGAAAAGTGAGTTCTCTCATGGGAACAAGCGTTTTGCCAAGAACCTTGCAGCACCTAAGCTACTATCCAGGCAAATACATGAATCTTTATAAAGTTCAAGATGTCTTAGTTTTTTCCACAGCATGACCTGGATAAATTGCCCAAAACAACAGATAAAATCCTGAAAAATCCTCTGTTTTCTTTCCACAAAGGAATTTTTTCAATGACATCTCTAATCTCAGTATACATCTCTCATTTTACCAGTGATGCCTTTGACTAAGCATCCTATTAGCACTAAATATAATCCTTCCAGAACTGTTTTTGGCTAAGGTTTGGAATACATTTTAGCTGAGTCGATTTAATGCAAACTCCTTGATCTACAGTTGCACCAGCAGTCTCCCGAGTACACATACCTTGAGCTTAACACATTGCTATGGCCTTACCAGATGAAAAGTTAGCTTTCCTCTTTCGGTATTTGGCACATAGAGTGTAATGCAGTTATTCTGTTTAACTGATAAGCCTTACTTGTTAGTTCAGACTGTGAAGAGAGTGGGTATCTGCGGGTATCTACCTGCATGGTTATGGTATTGCACCAGCCCTGGGAGGAATAGAAAGCACAGAACACTGAATTTCATCAGTTTGCCTTGTCCAACGGCATGAGTGTTTGTACGCTTGTCATCTGAAAAATTACTGTGGAAGTGCACAGAATTATATTTTTCTTACTGAACATAACTCCAGACTAAAAAAAGCACCATTTTTAATAGTTTGTTGATAAACTGTATGTGAGGTGAGGGTTTCTGATACCCACACAGTGAATTATACTTAAGGTTTTTCCAATCATTAACATGTGGTTTATCTGTGCTAATGATACCTGTTGATTAGCTATTTCGTGACAGAGAAAAACAACTCTGATTTTTATCTCATCACTGAATAGACAAAAGCACATCCCAAATCTGTGTCCACTGCAAAGCAGTCATTGCCAGTTTTTGCAACTTGGCTGTGAAGCAAAAACATCGTTCTCTCCGTGTACTACTCTCCATTTGGAAATGTGTTCAGAGGCAGAAGTCATGCTGTGAAAAGTTAAGAGGAGAAACAGGAAAAGAAAGACGATTATTCTATCTTGAAACCTTGATAGTTCAGTAACTTGACTTTTAAATCAAGGGAAACTATTTTATTATTCCTGAGCAGTAAAAGCAAATCTTGACTTAGTCGGTTAAAACCATAGTATTGACAATCACATCATTATTTCCCTGTCTTTTAAAGTCTTATGTAGTGAAATCCTAGAAATAATAGAAACATGCTTCACAGAAATCTCCTGACTAAACTTCTTTGTCATAGGAAACTAGCTAGAAAGATATCAGGATCTTCTTTTCAAGTAATAACAGATTATGCAGATTTGGAAAAAGAAAAAAAAACCTTCAAATGAACTTCTCATAAAACAGATCTGCATTACGCAATCTAGACAGAGACCATGGAAATAACAAATAATCAGTAGAACTATTTAATCATCTATAAGTAATGAAATAATTTCTACAACTGAATTAATTAAAAAAGGGTAGAGAAAGAAATGCATTATTTAAGTACCAAGGAACTGAAATTCAGAGGCTACACAATGTCATCATCCTGGAGTTGGAGTGTTAGTGATGTAAAACCCCAGAAAGATCCTCAAATGTTGGTCAACATATAGAGTAATATTAATACACATATCAAGCTAAATTTCTAAATTGTCTGTTGCAGTAGTAACTAGATGTATTCTCAGAGCTTAAAACTAGAGGATCACATAAAATATCCTTAGAGGCAAATAACTGAATTCATTTGAATTCCCTGAATCTTGTTTGATTGAACATTACAGCCATTTCTTGCTCAGCAGAGTCTTTTCACATGTAACTTATTCTCCGATAGAAGGAAGTATCTTATAATCATAAAGGAAAAATGATTCATTGACTTCATCATGCTTTGGATCAGGCTAAATAAAAACAGTGAATCCCTGCAGGCAAATCTGTTTTATTTTCCTGGTCTGGAAAGAGCAGTAGCTGGGAAGCTCAATATCCTATATGCAGCATGGGACACTGGGGTGAAAGTGCTGGTGATGAGATTTCCCTGTCGTATGTGGGCAAGAGAAAAATAGCTTTAAAATTGGCATTCCAGAAATGAAGGAGAAATCTTGTCCCCAGGGAAATGGGCCAAATTTTTTCCATGATATTCAAGAAGGCAACAGCATCACATCCTTACCTTATTTCAATTTATTGTCATGAATCTATCATTGTCTCTATGGTATGAATCACTACTGCTGCTGCCTTGTTGATGGCACTGGCAGAAATTTCGCTTAGGAGTGCCTTGGCTGCATAAGTTTCATCCAAACTACCACTTGGTCTGTTTTAATCACCAACAGAGAGAAGGAAAATGGATTGTTAAAACAGAGAATAGTGACCTTACAAAGTACAATATTACCTCCTTTCTATGTTCCGCTCTCTTTATTTCTGTACACCCACAGAAGAAAGCTTAGAATAAAAACAGGTAGGCAGACCTAGTATCCCAGTGCCAAAAAGGTCTTCCCCATTTTGATCGTTTGCACAGTCTGCAAGGACGTTGCTCCCAGAGAGGACGGTTTCAGTGTCTGTGTCCCAGCACACACTTGAAAGCATCTCTGCGACTGTTTTCTGTGTGAGGTCCACCCGGGGAACAGATCTCTTGATGTTGTTGATCTCTCTGGTGAGCTCAAACTAGCAAACAAAACAGGCTTTCAGGGTCTTTCGGTTTCTTCCTCATTAAGCCTGAGAATTTGGTTTGTTCCAGATATATACCCTACGGCAGAAAACCAAGCAAATAAGATTTTTTACACTGCACAACTGTGACAATTTACAATTGAGTGGGTTAGGGTTATATGTTAGCGTATGGCTTAATTAAATAAAACCCTATTTTAAAAGGTTACTCTGTGTGCAGCTGTTAATATGTAAGCACTCAATACTGAATGTAGAGAAAAGCTCCAAGGCAATTTATTCATTTAAACATCAAAAAATAAGCACCAAAAGAGAACACTGGAATTAATATTTTTATTTTTTTATTCCAGTTTTATTAGTCAGAGGCAGCTCCTCAGGTAGCAGATTTAAAATCTGTAGGCAGGAAAGTCCACTGTGAAGTCTACAAACTCTTAGATCCATATTCACCAGCAGAAGGAAACAAAATAAGAGAGAAAATATTTCTGCATAACAAGAAAAATCTGAGCCTGCCAAAGATGACTACAGTTGCTGCTATGTTACTGCCAGCAGTGCATATGTTTCTTATGGGCAACTGAATGCTTTCCATTCAGTGTGTAAGAATCCTGTTCTCTTGACCTATATTAACTGGAAATGCTCTAAAATTTTCTGAAACAGAGCCATGCAGAAACCTCTCAGATATAATTTTTCCCTGCTCTGTAAAATATCTGAAGTTTCTTTTTTTTTTTTTTTAACACGTGTGTATGGGCTATTGCTCTCGTATCCCAATGAGGAGATAGAAGCCTTCACTTAAAATTCAGAGAAAACAAGCAAAAAAAGTAATGCCAAATATGTCTAGATTGCATCCTAAGTGGGCTTTTTGGCAAGCCCAGACAGTCCAAGTGAGGTATACTGTGGGAACACGCTAGGTCTCCCCGCTGGCTTACGTGCCCGGATTTTCTCCTCAGAAACAGAGTGTACGTATGTGCGTGTGTGGATGGAAAACTGCACAGACAGATTTTGTCCTACAGGGAGTCAACGTGCTCAGGGCAAGTGTCCAGGTCTGGAAACTGGGAAGGTTTCCCAGATCCCAAAGTACAGACATAGCCACAGAGAGCCAGGGTCTGGCTCCCTAGTTCTCCAGTTTTCATGCTCCAATTGTCCAAAAGGGTCTGAAAACAGGCCTAAGGCTTCACCGTCGTTCACTTTTTCATTAAAGTTGTCTTCGAGGAAGAAAGGAGAGTTGTGAAAGCTTCCGATCCCAGCTCGCACATGCTCATGGATCGGTTTGATCAGAAAGCAAAAACAAAGACCCAAATAAGGTGCTGCGTTGAGGCAGAAGAGAAAACCTCCTGCGGTAAAGCACAGCACACGAGAACACTCTTTTTTGAGGAAATGCTGTAGCACAGCTCTTGAACAACATCTTGTAAGCAGAGCAAACAATATAATCTCCCAGCCATTCCTTCTGTATGCCTAGGAGACAGCATTCAAAAATAAAAATGCGCTGAAGAGATACCGCTACCTCCTGACAGGCGATCAAGACTGCGGAAACTCCGCACCTTTGCTGCAGGTCTATTCTATTGCCACTATGCACAGTGTTCCCTCCTGTCCAACGGATCTGTGAACCACGTAGTCTACGAAAAGATTCCTATTCTCGCAAATCACCATTCCTGAGTTTCACAGGATTTCCAAGCACTTTCCACAACAAAGATTAAATCACACCAAAACACAAATGCAGCGTCTTTATATCAAATACCTAACAGAGTGTAGAAGTAGTATATAAAAATAAACACTATCACATCTCACTGAAACTCTAGAGAGGTTTTTTTCTTAGAGGTTTTTCATACAAAACTCTGAATAAACTTTACTTTGCTTACTCTCTGGATCAGACAACAAAACAATAAATGAAAATGATATAGTAGTAGAACAAAATATTCTCCCATATATTGACAGCATATGATTCAAATATTTAAAAAAATAATTAGGCCAGACTAGCTACATTTAGAATGATAGCAATCAGATCCCTCCACTAAGGTTGCACTTTCCTCTCCATACTTCTGACAATCAGAAGATGGTTAATGTGGCTGATAGAAACAGAAATCTTATGTGTTAATCTCCTTCAGGCTACTAGTAACTTAATCTGCTTCAATGTCAGTTGCCAAGGGAACCAACAAATTGAGTCAGCGATAAACAGAGTAATCAATTTTATTTATTCTCCTCTGCCTTTCTGTACTAAACCAAAATGTCCTTTTATCTCAGTAAGCTGATGAAGCACAGGTTTGGCCTCTTGTTCAATTAATACAGCTCATATGAAAAACAATAATTCTGCTGCATCGAAACAGTAGATCTTGACAGCTGGGTGAACTGAAAACCAGCCATATTCATAAATGCCAAATCAAAGCTTGCAAAAATGGCACAGCTCTTAGTAACTGACTGTTAAGAAATGCCTCATCCTTGAAAGGCAGATGGGCAGTGTGGACATATATGCTGGGATTAATTTCATCTTCATTTTTCGCTGCCAGTTAGCTAGCCCTGAACTGAGTAACATCAAAGAATCAAACCAGAAGGAACTAAACTGTGGGCTCAGACTTAAGATACACCTGAAAAAAACTAATGCAAGTCTGAGAGGGTAGAATGGCAATAAGATGTGAGTCTAGAAAAACATTTTTGAGCAAATTTTTAGTGGAAGAACTCTTGCTATTGCAATCTTTGTGTAGACAGCAATGTGGTTACCATTCAGAGTCCCTAAAAGAAGCAAAGAGAGGTTATGACAGTCATGGCAGAACACAGTCCAAAACCCTGATATTGCTCAGTTCGTGCGCAGTGGAATGTGGATCAGAGGCATTCTTGAAGTCAGGCACTCAGTCCGCAACCTGTCTTTCAACTGATATTATCCCAGGCTCAAGCCTGCTGAAGTCAGTGAGAGTTTTTACCATGAGAGTTTTGCATTAGGTGCCATCCTTCAAATATGTGATAGAATACACCGACAATAAACATAAATAACGTATTTAAAAATAAAAGTGGAAAAAAGTTACTATAAAACTTATAGAAAGAACTACTCATATAAAAACATAGTACTTAATGTACAATTCAGGCCAAAATCACTGATAACTACTTTTAAAAATAATAAAAGTGTGTTTTAATTTAAATTACATGAAAAAAGGGACGAAAAAGCAGAAGAAAAAGTATTTCTGACTAACACTGAGAAATTAAATTCCCAGTACTACAGAGAAGTTCCTATCCATGTTTTTTATTTAATGACACTGAGTTTCTACCACCTCTCTATCCCAACTATAGTTTAATATACTTAGAAATCACAGGAAATTTATCAGTCACTATAAATCACACTAGAATAGTTTTGAAGCAGCAATTATGATGGAATTTGAAATCAAAGTAATCTCTACTGACTTCAAAGAGCAGTTTATAGTATTTCTGTTTATTGGAAAAAAATTCATTCCACTGTTAAAGAGAGAAAGGCCGTAGTCTTTAGCAAAAGAATTCTTTTCTGAGAAGGCTTATTTAGCAATTTTGCAGTCAAACTTTTGTGAAGTCCTTAGGTGCTTTCAAGTAAGGATGCTGCAAATGAGGTGGCAATCGATCTCTGCAGTGGTGCATCGGGGTCATGCTTGATAATACTTTTTTACAGATGAACTATACTTATATCAAGATGCCAACTGGCCAGAAAATCTGCTCACCCATCTCCTGTCAAAGACTGTTACCTGTGCCATGCTGGAGAGAGAGGACCTCTTCTGACCTTTGCTGTCTCGGTGAGTGCTGAGATCACCTAGGGGCAGGTAAAGCAATGGCAAGATTAGAAACTAGGAACAGCGAGGTTTTATGTTCCAGATGTCATGAGGAACAAAGCATCAACATCAAGAACAGCTGGGTATTCCAAGCAGGAGTTGGAGGAGCTCTGCTTCTCTTTGGGCCTCTCCTACTGATAGTACAAGCACATGGTAAGGTACAGATTCTTGAATTTCGTCCCTGAAAACAAGTTTTCAACTCTGTCATTTTTGCACGCTCTTCTGTTTCTTTTGAGGTAGACTTGTGTTCACTTGTCAGGCAGCAGTTGTCCGTTTTCTCTTCTATTTAATATTTGATAAGAAACTGCACCATTAGAAACCCAATTTTTTTGGAAGACTGTTTTTCACCTGTTTTCAAACAGAAGGCTGTATTCAACATTTTGCCTTATATGAATTTAATTCCTTTGCTAAAATACAGCTATACATTTCAACTTGCTCTTCAGGAAAGCACTTTAAAAATCAAGCTGATGTGAAATAATTTCTTTTTAAAATATAAAAATATGTTAATAATACAAAAATACGTATGTGAATGCAAACTTCAGGTACCCATAAAGATTCTAACCTTTGCAGTACATATGATCCCATCACCTGAATTTCCTTGGATTTCCTTCCCGCCCTCCTGACATCAGTCTAGAAGGACCATTCAGAAACTGCTGCCCATGAGGAAGGTCAGTTCTGTTGTTTCATTCATAACAGCTAGGCTTAAAGGCAGCACTGAATAGGTAGCTATATCCTTTCCTTTGTTTCTATGTCTCCCCACAATGTTTTTTTCTGAATCAGACTTTAATTATATTAAAGATTGCTTGGGTTCCTTTTGATAGGTACAATTAGTATTTAGAAGCTATATTGACTAATTTAGGAAAGAATAGGAAAGAATATTCTTAAAGTATATTATATGTAAATATAATGTATAAAGTACTATAAAATGCATATAAGGTATATATAAATATATAAATATACAAAGTATTAAAAAATATATATAAAGTATATTA
>NW_010544189.1:31649-32751 GCF_000687285.1 Phaethon lepturus | reverse complement strand
TCCAGCGGAGCGCGGCCGGCCCAGGCCCGGCCCCGGGGCCATGTCCCAGCCTGCAGAACCCCCTCGGCGCCGTCAGGGTCCCCCTGTGCTTCCCCATCTGACGGACTTGGCAGTGCCAGGTTAACGGTTGAGCTTGATGATAAAGGCCTTTTCCAACCCAGATGAGTCTCTGATCTGACCGCCGCAGGCCCTGGGAAGCTCTGGGGCCTCTCACTCCAGCCGCCAGGCCTGTGCTCTCCCCCGGGAGCCGGTGGGCTCTGGCCCCCAGCACCCACCGGCCCTGAGCTTGTCTGGCTGCCTGGGAGCAGCAGAACCATGGGGCTGGGGGGTGCCGGACCCAGCTGCCTCCAAGACCCACAGGCAGTGGTGCAGGCTGAGTGGGGGAAACTGCTGTTGTGCTGGGCCAGCTGCGTTCACAGGGGACTCACAGAGAAGGGCAGGGGGGCTTGCACAGCACCCTGATAGGGCTGGGAGTGCAATGGGCTCTTATCCTGCACCACCCAGGTGCCTGGTCTTTCTCTGTGCTTGCAGTGTGCTCCATCTGTCCTTCCCATGACCCTTCTGCTCTTCCACTGTGTCCCCAGAGCACAGGGGGGTGCTGGGCCAGCTCCAGCTTTGCCCCACGCCAAGGCAGGGAGTAGCCCAAGCCCCCAGGCCCTTACCTTGGAGCTTGGCCCCCCTTTGGCCCTGCACTCTTTCAAGGAGGGTGATGGGGAATGCAGGGCCAGAAGGCAACTCATGTGGCTTCTTCCCACCACACCACTGGTCTGTTCCCTGCCCCTGCACTGGGGACCAGCCCTTCGGTAGCAGCCAGTCCTTTCCTGGGGCCCCCAGGGTGAGGAGGGGATGGAGAGCACCCCCAACCTCAGCTGGGGCACACCAGCAGCACCAGAGCAGGGGGCAACTGGGAGGGAACAAGCTGCAGGCCTCAAGGGGAACAGAGAAACGGAGGGCATGCGGGCCCTGGCCCAGGGAAAGGACACGGAAAAGGACGGTGACCTTGTTCCTGTGCTGGGATCCTGGTGCCCAGCACAGCAGCTGGGAAGAGGCGGGGGAAAAAAAAAAAATCCCTAAAGGGGGGGGGGGGGGTAAACAAATGGGG
>NW_010544189.1:30752-31587 GCF_000687285.1 Phaethon lepturus | reverse complement strand
AAAAAGTTGGGGACGGGTGGGAGGAACAGCTGCCCTGCCTTGCCTGAGGCCTCCCACCCCCTGCACTAAAAATACGGAACCAGCCTGAGAAGGTAGGTATTAAAAAATACACACATCACTTTGTGATCTTTATTCTCTTTAGTAAGTCACCCACACAGGGGCTTCAGTTGAAGTGACCAATTTGAACTGAAAAATACAAGATCTGGACTGCATAGAAAAAAAAAGACCAAAAAAAAACCCAAAACCAAAAGCAGAAGATACTTACAGCGTGCAAGGGGCAGGACCTGCGCTCGGGGCCTGCAGGGAGGGAGGGGGTGCAGATGGAGAACGTAAAATACGGGGGTGCTCTCCGGGGCTCCTCTGGGCTGGCGGCAGAGAGCAGCGGAGGGTGGGCGAGGAAATGAGAGAACTACAGGACGGCATGGGGTTTTTGTTTTTATATACAAGACACATTTATCCATTAAATTTAGAACACGGTACAAAAAAACACTTCAACTAATTCATCTTACAATGCTGTTCATATCAATTACTGTTCTTATTCCTAATAATAAGGGGGTTTGCTGTAGGCGACTCGCAGCTTCCACTCCTTTGGATCCGAGAGGTTCTGGGGCAGCAGGAGGTGGGGGGAAAAAAGGGGAGAAAGGAGTAAAAACCAAAAAAGGCCCCTACGGCAAACAGTTCAGAATCTGAATGCAGAGAGAGGAGGAAAAAAAAAGAAAAAAATACAAATTCTATATTACATACAGGAAAAGGTGGCTGAAGACAGACAATGCAGAGCCGCCTGCCAGCCCACCCTGCCCTGCCCAGGGGCTGCGGGGACCGGGCGCTGCCCTGC
>NW_010544189.1:23688-30600 GCF_000687285.1 Phaethon lepturus | reverse complement strand
TGCCTTGGCTGCGCTGCCCGGAGCCGCTCTGCAGGAAGGGGGCGAGAAGGAGAAGCAGGTGGTTATTGTGGGGGAACCAGTGCCGCCGTCTCTGGGGTCCCAACCCTGGGCTGCTCTGCAGAGTGACGCTGGCGTGCCTCAGGCGGCTCGGCTGCCTTGGCTGCGCTGCCCGGAGCCGCTCTGCAGGAAGGGGGCGAGAAGGAGAAGCAGGTGGTTATTGTGGGGGAACCAGTGCCGCCGTCTCTGGGGTCCCAACCCTGGGCTGCTCTGCAGAGTGACGCTGGCGTGCCTCAGGCGGCTCGGCCGCAGGCACCGCCGTCCCCGCAAGACGGCTCCAGCCCACAGGCCGTGGGTGCTGTGGGCTATGGCTCCTCGGTGCTCGCTGACCTGCCTCAGCCCAGTGCAAGCTCTCTGCGGCCACTGGCACCAGAGCACAGGCTGTCTCCTGCACTGAGCAGCTGGCCAGTGGCTCTTACGTCATGCTGCTTGCCGCCCCAGCAGCCGCAGGACCCTCCCTCTGCTTTGTGCCTTCCTCCAGACCAGCACCATGCCAGGACTGCAGGCAGCGAGGGCCCTGGCAGCTCTGCGGGGGCTGCCACACAGCAGGGAGAAGGGGAAAGGGAGGGGAAGGGGTCAAGCAGGAGGGTGTGTGTCTGTGCGCGCGGCTGTGTGTGTGTGCACATACTGACTGAGGGCCTCTCTCCTCGCCTGGCGGGGCCACAGGGGGAAAAGGAAAGGGCTACGTAAGCCTGGGGGGCCTTAGGGGCAGGGGGAGACCCCAGGGCAAGTGCAATGCATTATCAGAGAGGTTCATTACCTGGTCTTCCTGCTGGCGTTGGCAGCACAGTATCATCTGCAAATATGGAAGCTGTTGCAGTACCAGGATATGTAAAATAAAGGGACAAACTATGACAATAGAAATCCACGGTTAGACCTGAAAGCTACAGCGGCATCGTGGCTGTGGCAAGTAATGCCTTCGCTGCTGGCCTGCGGAGCCGCCCCTCCAAGGAAAGGGGAGGTCAGGGCGTACCAGGCATGTCTGCGTGAAGGGGCACTACCCGACCGTACCTGGTACGGCCTGGCAGCAAGGGGGCTGTGCCAAGTACCCCCCAGCGGAGCGCACCCCGGGCCTTCCTCACCTCATCCTCTTATCGGCCCTGTGTGTATGTGCAAGTGTGAGCATGTGCGTGTCACCACGTGTCCGCGTGTGTCCGCCGCAGGGCGTGAGGGAGGGAGGGAGAGGGGGGCCGGGGGGGAACGAGAGCCCTAGGAAATACCCCAGCAAGGGCCAGGGGGCCGGGGGGCATCGCTTACCTGCCCATCCTGCTGCAGGTGGTGGTGGAGGATCTGCGAGTGGGGTTGCTGATGCGGGGTCAGGATGTGCATGAAAGGGGTGGGGGGGTACGCCGCTGCCGTTGCAGGGTTGATGGGGCCGCCGCTGCCCAGCGCCGAAGGCAGGTTGAAGGAGGCTGCTGGGGTTCCAGTGTGAAATCCCTGCTTCTCGAAGGATTGCTGAGGAGGAGATGCCAACGGCAGAGTAAGGGCTGGGAGCTGGGCAGTGCTCCCCTGCCCCTGGCTGGCAGCGTGCCCCTTCCTAGCTCTACAAGTCATGGGAGTCAGCGTGTGGTGCAGAGAACAGACAGATTCTCTGCCTATGGCCTGTCTGAGCTTGGAATTGCTCTAAGTTGGGAAAGCTGAGCATTTCCCTTCTCTCTGGCTGGTTGCTCCATGGGGAAGACCCCTCATTGCCCAGGGAGGCTGTCTCAGAGCTTCCACTGCCCAGCAAAGCAGTGCCTTCCTGGAGCACACACCAGACACTAACCTGAGTTTTGGAGTAGACAGAGCCCGAGATGTCCGGCACTCCTGTATTACTGGATGTCACAGAAACACCTGGGGAGAAGGAAAGGCAAGTGAGCATTAGGCAGCAGACACTGGTTCACCAAGCCACTGGTCCGGCGGGAGCTCCTGCCACTAATGCCAGCATCAGGTGGTGGAGAGCTCACCTGGCAGCCAGGTAAGATTTGGAGACAGACATCATCCTAGGGAACAGGGTCTTGGCAAGGCCAAGCTGGAAAATGCCCATAAGTTCTTTTGCTCTGGACATAAGCAGTTTCTGAATGCCTCCAGAAACAAGTTTAGGGGCCTGCTGCCACCCAGAGAAATACACATTCTGGAAAAGCCCAGAAAATAGCAACTCCGAGAAGAGCTGACAGGATGCAGCAGACAGACAAGGAAACAAACTCCCAGCATGACACAGTAGCAAGAATGGCCCAAGAGGTCTTTGGAGGCAACTGCATGTAAAGGCAACTCAACTGTGGGCTGGGATAGTTGGTGCAACGACTGGTAACACTGGCACACAACCTGCGTTTGATGTTGTCTGTTTCTAAGAGGTGGTGGTATAGAGAAAAGCTTCAGCAATCATTTAAGGCCCGAAAGAAGTGTTGAAATGAAAGACTTAGTACCAGGTGACCTGGTACAGAGCTGAAGTATCTTCACAAAGATAAAATAGTGTCTTGAAGGACTCTGATGTAGTGAAAAAAGGCACAACAGGAATTTAAGGGCTGGAAGAGGGACCCAAACACAGGCCAGACATTAACCAGCAAAACCTAGTACTGCATCTTTGAATCATGAAAGACACTTCTCTAGAAAGCATGCATCTGCCAAACACAGGAGTCAAACAAGTTCCCAGGCTCAAACTTGGAATAATTATTGTTCTATCGGTTACGTACAGGCATTAAAAAACAAACAAACAAAAAAATTCAGCAGCTTAAGCTCAAGCTTAAGCTCATGCAAGTCCAAGACCCCAGCCATCTGACTGCTGGGCACAGAGGAGGGTGTGAAGCACTGTACTCCTCAAACCCGCTCCAGACCTGGATGCGGAATGAGCCTGGGCCTTTCAAAGGAGAATCAAACAACCTGCGAGTTGCACCATGGCCATTTTCCTCCCTTAGTGCTGGAGGTAGTAAGACAGCAGTCCCCTCACACAGCCAGTAAGATTGTGAACAAGCCCTGCCACTGTCAGTAACTGCTGCAGAGAAAGATGTTCTGTCGGGTCTCTTACCAGTGCTGTATCCATGAGAGCCATAGCCGCTGGGCTGCTGAAAAGGGGTTGCTGATGCGTTGACGCTGACATTCACACCATGCTGCTTGGAAGAGGTAGGAGCAACCTACAGAAAGGAGAGAAGCAGAGTGAGAAGAGGCTTCGCTGTGTTGCCCTCCTACCCGACTCCCACACCCTGCCTCTGGGAGACTCACAGGGAACACGGCGGGCCCGTATTGGAAGGTGCTGGGGAGCCCTGGTACCCCTGTGTAGTACGGCAGACTGGTGTAACTGTAGCCAGGAGGCAGCGCTGGGTTCAGGAACGTCTGCTGCGTGGTGTGGTGAGTCTGGGTCTGGCTCTGCTGAGGCTGGGCCAAAGTTGTTGCAGGAGCGGGGGAAGAGGCATCACCTCGGCCAAATTTTGTTAAGTCACCTAGAATACAGGACATGAAAGGAGACTGAAGAACAGATGTGTCAAATCCTGGCCCATTCTAGCTCAGCCCAAAGATGACGCAGCCTTTTGATCAATGGTGACCTGAATCAACCCCCCTCCTACAGCTACTAAGGACTGCAGCCCTCACAAGCCTTCAGACCCTTGCACACTGATAAGGCCAAGCTGTTAATTGCTCTCCCCATCCCCAAGAAGAGAACTTCAGGGGGGAAGGCACAGCTACACTGATGCTAAGCTACAGTGCTGCACCACCTGATCTCAGCCTACGACCCAGCATAAACCTGCCGCTGGCTGCCTGCGCAGCAGAGCCCAAATGCTAGAGTTCTCCCTAAGTCCTCGGTGCATCAGCAGCAGGCCTGAACGCAACTCAACTCCCTCCAGAGCCAGACCCAAGGCCAGGGCAGCAGCCTGGGGGCCCTGTCCTACCAGCAAACAGCTCCTCCTTGAAGAGGAGAGTCAAGTATCTTCCAGCTGAGGATGTGTGAATGGACTCTTCTTACAGCAGGGCTCACACCTCCCCCTCTCTTGCTGGCAGCACAGAAGCAAATGCTGCTGCAGAGGTCCAGCAGCCCGCAGAGAGCACTCAGAAATATTGCTTCCTCTCTTCCCAGTCTGGGCACGGCACAAAGGCTTGGCTGTAGGGCTCAGGGAAGCTCCCTTCGCTGGTCTTTATGAGCACCTGCTTGACTCTTCCATGCAAACACTCTCCCTATTCAGAGCTCACACAGTAAGCCAGTGAATTGCCCCAGCTCACAAGTGAGTCCAGGATAGCCACAAACATTAATTATCACCGGCATGAACTTGGCAATTTATGCATGCAGCAGTGCCGCACTCTGAGCTTGGGATTTCAGCCGCAGTGTGCCGGGAAAAAGCATTTCCGCACAAACAAGGTCCTGCTGAAGCAGGGGAGAAGTGGTGCTGGAAAAACAGGGATCCACAGGGTGCAACCATTCCACAATTTCTAAAGCATGTGAAGGCTCAGCAAAACCGCTGCCACTGCGAATCAGCAGGGTGAACAAACGCACCTACCAAAGTCAGTGAGAGACCAGCCACCCACTGGGCATTTGGTTTGAGTTTGGTCTTAAACACCCGGTTTTGTTTCTCCATGAGACTGTCCTATAGATAAAACACTTAATTTCTCCAGATTTTGTGTTTCCTTGTATTTTTACTCTAAGTGCTTGAGAAGCACTGCTTGACCCTGGCCTCACCACAACCTGAAAAGCAGTTCCCCAGTTATAAACCTCAGATTCTTTCAGCCCTTCCTCACTCCAACTGCCACATCAACTCCTGCTTGTCCACATCTTCCTGGTAACATGCCTCGACACAAGCAGATGATCAAACGGAAGTCAAGAATTTAGCTGCTGAGAAACATGCTTCAGACCAAAGGCAGCACAGGAAGCTGATGCAGACGTAGCTCCAGCAGACAATGGCACAGAAAACTAGTAAGCAGCAGCACAAGCATCTGATGGGATATGCAATCGGAGCAGTCTTTTCCCCTTACCAGAGTATGGATTGCTGCTCAGGCTGCCATCTCTTCCAGGCAGCGGGGTGGTAGGGGTAGGGAATGGGATGCTGTAGTAATCCTGAAGGACAAAACCAAAAGGATAAGTTGTTTTATGGGCTCTGTCCAAAGATGCAAAGCAGTATCTTTTGGAAAAGAGGAATTTCTGGACTGCAGCTGCTAGATATGTTCGAGTATTGCAGTTCAATCAGCCACACCAAGGCTGATCACAGCCTACAGCAACCCCAGGTTTTTGTAGCATGCACCGTCCCCCTCATCTGGCTATTAGAAGAACCAGATAAGGTCTACTGGCACGCAGTCCTTATACTGCCCGGATGTTCCGCTCCACTTTACAACACAAGGGACACGTGTTGTATTGCTAAATAAAACCCATTCTCATAGAATTATTTAGTCACTTTCTTTGAAGGATCAGAGGCAAGTATCTACAACAGCTCATCACATCAGTTGGGCAAAACAGCTCTGCTTGCTGTAGCTCTCTCATTCCTTAGGCCCACCATCAATATGGCTGTCTAAATAACTAGCGCTCCTAAGTCCCCAAGTGCAAAGGAGCAAGTGAACAACTCCTCACTACTGCCACAGAGAGGTGCATCCGTTTAGTAACGCTGTTTTGACAGCTCTTCAGAACTACCTCACAGCCTGACCTGTCTGTTTGCCCAAAACACGCAGCACCAGTGAGCTGTTAGACCAGTGGAAGTGGCATGTCCATGTCAGTCTTCAGTACTCACCAATGGGAATCTCGTCTGGAGCATTTGCAAGTCATCATATCCATACACCTGTGGCTAGAAAAAAAGCAGGGGATCATGTTAGGGACACAGACTAGATAAAGACACTTCCCCAATTTTAGATTAAACATTTAGATAAACGTGAGATAAAGCCAGAAGCAGATAATCAGAAGCTACACAATTACCTAGGCACAGGCAACCAGCATTCACTACCGCAAGACTGACACTGCCAAGAGTGTTCTTATGAGCTGCTCAAATGAAGAATGAGCACCAACGCTTAGCACCACTGCTCCAGACCACAAAAGGAACTTGAAAATTTTCCTCTAGAAATTACTCCAACACTGAAATCTGTCTTCACCTTCAGAACAGGACTGCGACACTCCACTAGACTCTGTGGTAGTTGCCACCCTTGTTCTGACTGTTTGGCCTTTGTCATACCATGTTGCTAATACAGCTCTACATTTTCATGAGCCATGCTCTGACCAAGGGCTGCTGCTCCCCAGAGGTTGGGGAGGCTGGAGAGAATAGGCAGACAGAATCTGCTCTGGGATGACCAGAATTACAGACATCTACCCCCGCGGGCACATGGATTTCCTCTGCTACTGTTTTAGGGAAAACAGCAGGTCCAAACTCTTCGAATCCGAGGCAGTCCTGCTGGGCTGATGTTAGAGTTTCTGGTTTCTCTATTATACTACATCTCTCCCTGCCAGCTGAAGACAGAGCTAGGAGGGATCTAGCGGCATGACACAACTGCAAAGAGCTGGCTGTCCCACTCACCGGATAGGCATGTAACAACCCTGGAGCCATGATGTATGGATTAGGCAACAATGGTGGGACTCCAGGAGGGAGATTAGGAGGGGCTTTTCCTGAAAAAGGAAGAGAAAGGAAAGGTTCCAGAGTCAAGCAAACAGCAGAAGCTCTCTTAGCCTGGACACTCTCCTCCTGTTTAGCAGTACCCAGAAAAGTACCTGATGTTGTTGCAACAGAGCTGCGAGTTGAGGCCGTCACCGTGGAGTTACTACTGAGGCTGAGGCCCAGGCTGCTGACACTGCTGAGACTGGATGAAACGCTTACAACTGGTGGGGCAGCTGACACTGTGCTGGAGGAGGTGGAGAAAGTGCTAGCAGAAGAATGGAGGCTTGTTTCACTCTCCACACTTGTGTGCTAGGGAAGGAAG
>NW_010544189.1:0-23657 GCF_000687285.1 Phaethon lepturus | reverse complement strand
AGAGCGTTAGGGGAGCAGGCAGATGTAACAGACTGCAGAAATATTGCAGGATGCTGTCTATGCAAAAATATTGTGCGGCTCTGTCTGCACCCAGATGTTCCTGAGAGCCTGCAAGGAACTCAGCTGCTGCAGGCTACACAGAAACCTGCTTTGCATCTGGCTCAAGTCCAAAGTCCTGATAGCAGCCAACCCCTAATTCTTCCAAGCCTCTTGTGCAGCCATGTCCCAACATGTCTTGTCTGCTGGCACAAGCAGGGCTGAACACCGCATTTGCAGCAAGGAGATTTATTCTGCTGCAGATGCCAATACTCAGGGATTCTGTACTGCAGGAGCAGTATGCACGTTTGAACAGTGACACTCCATCAGCTACCAGTTTGCTCTGACATCTGGTTGCAACTCTGCAGCACTTATCAAGAGCTGCTACAGGCTCAAAAGAAGCCACTGTTATGTCTGAGACAGGCAGGGTGTCAAAAGCCTTGAGCCAGAGGTGCACAGACAGTATTCTGACATAACCCTCTGTCCTCTCTCCACACACATCATCCGAACTGCAGCAGGACAGCCAGCCTGGCAGTTCCTGTCACAACTGCAGACTCCGCTGGCCGCACACCCAAGGCTGGACACTCCAGCATGAATGGGGGTGCACAGCACTAGAGCACACCTAGACTCACCAGAAGAGTTGAAGTTGACGTTCGCCCAGACGATGTGGATGAGGACAGACTGTTCTGCTGCGTGGGTAACGTACTGCGGAAGGAGGAATAAAAGGTTGTCAAGCCAAGGTGCGAGAGTCACCACTGGTAGCACCATGCTAGATCCCATTCCCCATCTACGCAGATGGGACGAGTCACTCAGTCTTCCCCACTGCATGAGACAGACTTTGATGTCTACTATAGATCCCTGCTTCCAGTTCTGCTTCTCTAGAAACCCATCCACCACGCTTGCTCACCTGCTGAGTTGGGCGGTGGTTGTACTGGGGAGTTCCTCACTGTGGCTCAGGCTGCTCAGAGCTGTCGAGTGTTGGCTGGCTGTTGTCAGCAAGGATGATGCAGATACCCCATCGTTGAGAGGTGTGATACTGGGAGCAGAAGGGGAATCGGATTTCACTGCGGGGCCTGCAGCACCTGCAAACAAAAGCTTTGTGTAAGGGGCAGCTACTGGTGGCTCCTGGAGGGCAATTCAGTGGTGAGGATCAGCAAAGGCTCAGCTAGAGAAGCAGGGAAATCTGGGGCTTCCCCCACTGCTGCCAACCAGTTACACACTTGTGACAGCGTGATTGTGTTCTATATCTCACTTTACCCCAGCACCACCATTGGCTCTGCAAAGAGCTTCAAGACCTACAGATGAAGTGCCTTTCACAAACAAATCAGTGTAAATTATTGCCATCAGGGAGTGACTCATCAAGGATCTCATGGATCCATCAGCAGAAAGCTGAACATTTAAAGGCAAGCAAATAATCTGAGTGGCAGCAATTAATCTACCAGGGAAAGGACTTGCTATTAGCACAGATAAAGCTTTTCATCCAGAGCAAAAATACAAGCAGTACAAGAGGCTCTGGACACCCACTGCACTGACAGACTCTTACCTTCAACGGCCTGTGTGGTTTGTAATGGCGTGGGTTGTACAGAACTGAAACCATTCTGCGGAGGAGAAAAAAAAAAAAAGAGTACTGGGTATTGCAGCTGCTTGTTTCCAGAGGCAGGTCTAGTGTCAGCCCCCTCCCACACTCCCTCCTCAGTTGTGAAAAAGGTGGGCTACCAATGCCACATCACCAGACTACACTAGCTCAACTAGCCCAGTGCCAGCATGACCCCCAAGTGCATATTTAAGAAAGCAGTGCAAGACATTTCTCTGCTCCTGCTAGTTAGACTGGCTCAGCATCCTCAACCCAAGCTCGTTAGCCAAAATTCATGTTACTGAACTTGTGTGCAGCATGCAAGAATTGAATTCTTCAGACAAAACTAAATCCTTAGCCTGAATTCCACTCTGCAGCAGGGTAGTTATGCGTGACACGACACATGGATGCAATGAACTTAGCCGCTGTTAACCCCACTGGCCCAGCCCCAGGTAAGTAACATAACTAAGGGCTCTGGTAGCAGCGAGAAGAAAGCTCGCAGGAGAGTCCACAAGCCCTGTGGTGAGGCTGGAGGATCACAGAAACACTTGATAAACCACTTAGCTTCCCCCAGGATAGTGCTTCGCATGCTATGCTTACTCAGCACAGAGAGTGAGCAAAGCTATTTTATTTTCCTACCTTGGCTGGGGTCAGATCTTTCTGGGGCGAGGAGGAGATTGAGTTTGGGTATCGCCTCGTCTGGGTGGATCTCTGTTCATACAGTGGTCCCTGAGCGCTGTTCTGGGAGGTAAATGTTGCTGTCTGTATTGTGCCGCTCTGGTACCCAGACTCCTGGCTTTGATTGGACGAAATTGTGGATGAAGATTCACTACAAAAGGGGGGAAAAAAAAGTTTACGTTTTCCTCCAAAACAGCCCTGCTGTAAGCTGCTGACCCAGACTGTAGGCTTTTCATTTCACATCTTCAAAATAAAGCATCAGCATAAAGGCACCACACAAAGCAGCCAAGCAAACCAAGAAGAGAAACATACCCAGACAAGGGCTAACCCGACCACAGGAGGCTGCTGGCACCTAGCTGCAGCCTTGCCTCATACACTGCTGTGCTCTATAGGTGACATTTCATGAGCTGCCACCACTCAGGTCCCAGCGCTCAAGGGACAGGCCAGATATTAAGACCAAAAGACGACAGGAACGCTTTGCTTCGGCAAGGCATCATCGCTGTATATACTCCTACTCCACTGCATCCTGGTTTGCCAGGCAAAAAGCAGGACAAAATACACAGAATCTGGCCACCAGGGACAAGGGGCAGTTGCACTCGGGATTCTCCTCCTGTGTTTCCAGCAACCCAGTTTAACAGCAGGAAACATCTGCTTTTTGTATAAGTACCACAGGCCAATCAGTCACAGAGCTGCCTGAATGAGTCTGCTGGCAACTTGTCCTTTGCTGTTGCATACGTTGTCCCCCCTTTGTGACGACAGCACAGTCAGAAAGGGTCTACTAGTATGCAGCATAACTAAACCCCACGGCACCAGCTACCTTCCAAAGCTACTTGCTCGAATTATCGTTCCCTTCACGCCTGGTCCTCACCTAGCCGTGCTGGTGTACAGGCTGCTTTGAGATTGGCTAACGGCGGCACTTGTTGTGGGCGTCGATTCGTACTCCGCAAGAACAGGCTCCGAACCAAACTGTAACGCCCCAAACTGCAGGTTTAACCCTGAGATATCTGCTGAGCCAGGCATTTCCACCGCAAGTGCAGGAATCTGCAAGGAAGGAACAACAGAAAGGATCAATCACTCCCTGGGGTCAGCACAGAAAGTGACTTCAATATCCACATTTCCCAGCACATGACGCTAGTTACAGGCTTGCATCCTCTGAATTACGCTGTTCAACCCAGGCAGGCAAGCTTTTTTCTGGCATCCCCACAAACATCCAATGCTAACAGCAGGAAGGCCAAGCCCAGCCCTTTCCTCACCAGCCCAAACGGATTTTTCTGCAGCTCTAAGACAATACAACGCCTCCTTCCCCAGTATTGATCTGCACCTTTGATGTTAATGATGCTTTCTTCTTTTGCTGCTTCAGCTTCTGTTGTGCTGGCTGGGGACTGGAGGACTGGTTGTCAGAGGACCCTGGGGACATCTGGGGAACAGGGTTGGTTTTGCTGGGCAGTGGCGAGGAAGGGGGTGCCGGCACAGTTGTGGAGGCAGTCACCACAGGCTGTTTCTCCTGCATGAACACTTCTATCATGGCTGAAGTTGACGTGAAGGCCTGACGCTTGGTGAAGGGACTATGCACAGAAGAGTCCGTTGGGTTCTTGAGATCTAGAGGGACACAGAGTTGAGTTAGCAGGATTTGTTTCCTTAAAATTAAATCAAGTTCTGACACTTCTCAGCATCAAGAAAAAGAAAATCATTTCACACTATGACTCCTCCTGGAGCCTGTTAAAATCACACAGCAGAGAGTCCCAGCATCTCCACTCCCAGCCTTGAGCTCTCACCACCATCAATGCTGAACCTTTTAAGCCTTTCTCCCCTCAGCTCCTTCCACCATCTCTACAGGACAAAGCGAGCTTGCGCAGCAGAAGTCCTCCAGCCTCCAAGGAAAGCTGGACTTCAGAGTCCGCTGTGTGGAAGCACTGCATGTCAAAGTCCTGCATGGGCCCGACACGGCTTCCTTCCCCCTCTCTGCCAACATTGCTGTGTTTCATTGCCTGCTCTTTTCCCCGTAAGTACTGGGCATCCTCCAAGCAACATCACTGCTCGGGGCTGCACATCCTCAGGTCTCTGCAAAACTGCACCACCCTCCTCCTTTGCCTAAGCTTTACCGCAGCTTATTAAAAAAACAACTCCTATTCTCCCTGACTCTCCTCTGTGGCTCCTTGTCTGAAAAGATCAGAAGCTGCCAACATTGACTGCTACTAGGACAGGGCTCGACTTTTCTTCAGCTTAGATTATTTAAGCCAGAGCCATTTCCCTATAGCAAGAAATAAAATGCACAGGCTGAAAGAAATGGCACTAGTACTCGAGCACAGCAGGGCTCTGCATATCCTCTGAAAAGCAGAAGCCTCTCTTTATCACTGTTTATTCCCTCACGCCAGCCCAGAGTTACTTCTAGGCATTTAACAGTCACCAGAATTTAATTCCTTTAAAAGACAACATCAAGTCAGTAGTTAGATGAGACTGACAAGTGTTGGTATTCAGGAAGTATTCTCCAGAGGTGCTCACTTTCAGACCCCTTCTCTGTTACACAGCTTTACACCAGGAAGTAGTTCTGCACACTGTCAGGGTCTCAGGAACGCCAGATCCCTGTCCCTGAAGCTGGTTGGAATGACCAAGAAGCAAATTCAATTGCTCCAAGTATAAAAAGAACACTCACATGCACTAGTACATTTAACTCTCACAAACTTGCACCCATGGTTCTTTTAATTTCTCCAGCAGTTGGCGTGGTTGTGAACTTGGGATCTGGCCCTCCATGGAATCCCTCACAGCGTGTTTCTGCAGTTCTGGGAGAACAAGCTTCCCTTTGGGGAGCCACACTGCATTTCCTTACCATACTGCACGAGAGACGAGGTCTGCGTAGTGGATCCCATGTCCCAAGAAGAAGCAGTGGTGCTCCCACCAGGCTGGGTGTGCTGAGCAGCCAGCTGAGCCAGGGCCTGGGCTGTCTTGAACTGCTCCAGGAACTGAGAACCTGTGGTACTGCTGCCTTTGGCCTCTCCAACATCTCCAAACCCTTTCCCCAGCATGCTCACCTGCAATTTCAGCAATGAAATAACAAAGTCAACATCTCCCTTGGCTTGGAACTTGGCTCAGAGAACAGATACATCTCTTAAGATAAGCCTCAATGCGCTGTACCCTGCTGCTTCTCACTGGATGCCTCAGCTGAACACTCTTGAGCTCCAGATGCACAGACACAGCTGGCAAGGAGAGCTCATACTTCTCTCACAGCCTGTATCGCATGTGAGCGCAGGTACACTTACCTGTTGCCCAACCCATAGCATTTTAGTGTCACGGAGGCTTACAAAGAAAGTTAACAGATAAGGTGTTTAAAAATGTACTAAGTTATTCACATGTTGCACTAAAAAAGACAACTACCAGGAGAACTTGGCTTTACAGTCAAAGTGGTTTTGAAAATCCTTCCTGAACCACCTCACCATTAAGTGCAAAAATTTCTTTTGCTGAAGTTACACAAAGAAGCATCTGTCTACGCCTGTGCACATCCCTGGTTCAGATTCAATACCTCCTTCCTTCACCCGTCAGTAGATGCCAGCATTTCATCCCACACCAAACTCCCAACCAGTCCCACTTCTCAAACTGTAGAACTTGCAAGCCTTGGACTGCAAGAGCTTTTCCTTTCCTCTGAGCAGGAAAGCACCATGTGTTGCAAGTTGGCAAAGGCAATGGGGAGGAATTATCCCAATTATTTCTAAATAAGCAATGGACTTGGTGCCTCTGTATTTACAGCAGACTGGCAAATGACCCAAGCAGAGGACTCTGTCAGCTGCAAGAAGCGAGCAGGTGTATTTCCCATACTGCCCAAATGCAGACAGAGAACGTCGGGGAAACCAGCACCTGCCAAAACCCACACACTGGCAGAGACCAGTATTTCCTTACCATGCTGTGGTGAGAGAAGGAGTTACCAGAGGCAGGCTGGGATATAGCACTCTGCTTGGAATTGCTGAACACCAGTGGCTGGGCCAGGGAAGGAGCCTGGGATGACTCCAGGTTTGTTGACTCATTCTCCATAGAAGAGGGAGTCTTTCCTAGCAGGACTGCAAGATCGATTCTGCATAAAGAAAGAAGAAAGAAGATAGCCCACTGAGGTTAACACGAGCTCTGTCATGCCTCTCACTTCCATTACAGCAGTATTCTACCTCCAGCTTCACAATTTACAGCTTTTACTTTACAAATTGAATGAATCTGCAAACATTAACTCACAACTGCCAGTAGCAACCTCAAAAGAACAGAGACCAAGCAAGATCCTGCATGGCCTTCTATTTTAAAGGGCATCTTCCATTAATTTAACACAGCAAAATGCCCCCAAATCTGAAGAACCAGCAGCAGAGCCTAGGAAAACTCTAATTCAGGATTAGGACCCAGAAACTCCTAACTCAACTTTTCAATTTAAATCAATCTCATCTTATTCAGAGCTGCTGCATTTTAGCTAGCTGGCAAGGTTTAGTCTGAGATGGCAAATTGGTCTGGGACTTGCGTGCCACTTTTCCCACGTAAACAGCATTGCCATGGGCTATCACCTCTGTCCAGCTGTGATTGTCACATTCTCGGCAGGCAGAGGTACTGAAGACACGTTGGAGGCGGTGAAGATCTTCGTCTCGGACAGCTGAAAGGTAAAAAAGAATCCAAAAGTGAGAACAGCATCTCAGGACTCCAAGTAAAGCACACAAATGTTTGAGACAAACAGCCACAGAAAGATTCGAGAAATTCAAGTGTTTAGACTTAAACTTCTCTAACATTTGGCTTCTATTTTCTTTATTTCTTCTCAGGCAAGTGCACAAATCACCTGCCAGTGGAAAAAAAAAATAACCTAAACAAATACTTCCACAAATTTCCCATAGTCTACAAATCCACTAGGGCTGCTGGGGTCTTAGACAGGTGCTGAATTCATGGTATGCAGCACTGATCTGCAAAACCCACTGCACAGGTAGGTGTAAGCACTGCTAGAGAAGTCAAAGAAAAAAAGTTTCAGACCCATAGTTAAGGTTCCAATGATCCTGGCCTCGCCCGGATGATCTGACCAAAGACCAACAGACCTGCTTCAACTATGGAAGGGAAAATAACATTGGTCAAAAATGAATTAAGGGGAGGTTTAGTGACCACCTGTGATTTAGCCCAGAACATATCTGAACATGAACAGCTTTTATTCCAGACTGAGGAGCTGCCAGCAACTAAACTGCAGGAGTTTAAAAGCAAAAATCAAGAACCCCTGGGAGCGTATAACACACCCTGAAGGCAAGAAGGGCTATCAAAGGTTCTCTTCAAGCAGAGAATTGACTGAACAGAGAAGCTGCTTGTGTCTCCAAACACAGCAGGAGTGCTTCCTTCAGATAGTGCCTGGAAAGCAAAAGCTTTCCCTTCATGCCCGTTCTGTAGGCTTAGCAAAAATGAGCATGCGAAACTAATAATAATTACTAAAAAAGGCCAAGCCTGCTCTCATCTGCAAGAACAGAAGTTCTCCCTTGATTCAGAGAGGGACTGAAGCCCATTTCAGAAGAAACTGATACAGAGGCATTAAAAGCAGGTGATAACGATAACGGTGTCCAT
The DNA here is from genome assembly GCF_000687285.1 of Phaethon lepturus. Lineage (NCBI taxonomy): Eukaryota > Metazoa > Chordata > Aves > Phaethontiformes > Phaethontidae > Phaethon > Phaethon lepturus. The sequence goes on along the minus strand of NW_010544189.1, from coordinate 15,811 downwards.
TCTCCCCTGAAGGAGATGACAGGTAGAGCACAAAAGGCAGAGGGACACAGCAAAGAGCAAGTCAGAAGATAAAGCCAGGAGCTTCCGTTCAACCCAAATCACAAGGAACAGGAGAAGCACGTGACACACACACATGAAACTGCTGTTGCCTCCTCCACGGCACGTGGTGCGGATCAAAGGCAAATGTTCCCAAACTGCCACTCCACCGGAGAAGCGGAGCAAGAATCTTGTGTGGAGTCAGTTTATGGAAGAATTCAATCATGCAGTTGCAGGAAATGAGAGGACCAGACTCAATGCCCTGGGAGATCCCTTCCTGTCTTGGGCTCCTATGACAACCTCTACCTCACGTGTAACTCAGAAGCAGCGATGTTTACTTATTCATCATAGTTCCTGGAATTGGGAGCCTGGCTTGGGCTATGCCCACAGTTTGGGAAGGATGGGCCTTGCGCTCCTCTCATAGCTGGGCGTGTACAAACAGGACAGCAGCCTGCCAGCAGATGCATGGAGGAGAGGGGTTCAGAGAGTACCTACATCTTCATTCCAGTCCTCCGTGCCCCATTCTTCCGTTGCCGCCCTCCACGCACCTACAAGGATAACAACAGGTAGAAAAGTTACGTGTGCATCAACGCTTTACCTCCAAGAGCCAGGGAAGCACGGGGGAGCTTTGCAAGCAGCTGAGAGAATTTCTATTTGCCAACCAGACAAGTTAAAGCAGTCGACCCCAACCCACAATTCATGGGCAAGGTACCACAGTGGGATCGCCTCAGCCTTGCTCAGGCAGGCCAGGCTGAAACAAGAGGGACCACCGGGCTGGCAGCTAGGGCAATGCACACACCCCGACACTGGACAGGGAAGCTGAGCTTGGCAAGGAAGCCCTGGCATCGTCCTCAGCCTCCTTGTGCCATTTTCCTGATTTCCCCTCATATTGCAGCAGCTGCAAGTTTCTGCATCCACAAGCAATCAGTGTTACCCCAGCAGCTCAGACAGAGCACCTCCTTCAGGGGCTTCCTGCCAGCTCTTGTGCAGGACCTCAGCACCCAGTTAAACCTTAAGCTTCTACAAAACCCAGGGACAACTGAAGCATTCGCATGGTATGTTCCCCCCCACTACCCCCCCAAATGTGGAAACCTCACTGCACCAGGGACTCCTGTGCACAGGCAAATGGGAATCAGAAAGGAAAATTTAAGGGACAAAGCAATCCACGCATTTTCTGTGACCAATTTCAGAAATATGCTCAAAGTCAGTAGCTTAAAATACCAGGGAGAAAAGCATGAGATTTCAGCTGCAATCCAGCACAGCGCAATTTGTAAGGGAGCAAAATTTACCACGAAAAAAAAGTTTTGCCTGGCCGTATCTTCAACTTGTTCCGTCCCTCACTTCCACCACAGTTTAACCTCAGCACTTTGAATTTTACGTGGCAACTTCTGAATCCATCATACAACTTAAAATTTGGTGTGGGAGGAGAGCAGGAGTGTTTTACATCCCAAAAAACTCTGAGCATAAAAACAGCCCCATTTTGCACAGCCCATGCAAACCACATCAACAAAACCTGACACAGCCAGCAAGGTTAATCCTGGAGACTTTTACAAGGACGGAACAAGTTGGCATCAGCCCTTTTATAAGCTGAAAGCCTTTTACAGCATAAAAACATAGCATGTGGGGAATGAGAACATTGCAGATTCTTCTGCAGGACACAATCAGGCTCGCCAAGACTTTTGGGGGAAAAAAACACAGCAGATCTTCCCATATACACTTTAATTATGAGGCCAAAACACCCAAACTACTGCTTGTCTTGAAGTGGGTCATTTAGTGCATGAAACAAGTATATTATCAATGAACTATTCTTTTTATTGCTGTTTTGTTTTGCCTGACAAGTTGAGCCAATTCAAGAAGCCTTCCTGTTTTTTGGTTTTGGTTTTAATTTTTTTTTTTGGTTTGGTTTTGTTTTGGGTTTTTTTTTGTTTGTTTGTTTTTTTGTGTGTTTTTTTTTTTTTAAATATTCGGTTAAGAAATACAGATATTAAGACAGCACAACTTTCTTGAGTGCCAAGAGTCTCAAAGCACACTACTCTACCCCTTCCTCCCCAGACAGAAGCATCAGGAGGAGTTCAACACATTCAATGAAAAACACATCTGTGGTTTAAAAACCCAGATTACACTGTTCCTTAGATTTTTTTTTCTTTCTTCTTTTTTTGTGCCCTCACGGCAGTAGCGGGAAGGCTCCTTTCCAGATTTTCATGGATCAGAAAGATCCTACCAGCTCAACCCTTACCCAAGAGGTGAAGTGGGAGCTGGAGGTACCTGGGTCAGCTGCAGTTGGCAGGGGAGAGCAGGAAGCCAGGAGAGTTGCCCCAAGAAGAGTTTGTGCATGTAGGAACACGGCACAGGGCTCTCTCAGTCTTGCTCGCTTGGGGGAAATGAGAAGAAAAGCAAAGCAGCACAAAAAGCAGAGGGAAATCCTGCAGATGAAGAGTAGCCATTGATGGGGCTTTTCTGGCAAGTCTAATTCTCCAGTACCGGACACCTATTCAACACGGCTTGTGCTCCTTGCACACGAAGAGACAGATGGAAAACTGAAGACCTGCAATGTACAACCGGGCATTCGCCAGAAATGCTCCAGTAAGCTTCCTAACCAGCACAGGGTATTTACCTTTTTTTTTTTTTTTAAAGAAACTGAGTGTATCACTCTCGATCAAGGTCTTCTGAAGGGGAGAGCTGCAATGCAAGCAAGGCCCTGACACTTCTAACACCATTTCAGAAGTGTTGGCTTCTGAACAGCAACCCCTCCTCCCTGGTTTAAGGAAACCCTTCAAAGAGCTGCTGGCCTTTAAGCTCCTCAAACCAGGAAAAGGGGAAAAATAAAATTAAAAGTCAATAAGCATTTGCAAATATGAATGTGCTGAAGAAAAAAAACCCCATCATGTCTTCAAAATTTCACCCCCTCCCCACCTCGTTCCTGCCAAATACATTATCTCTTCTTTTTGAACTGGGAGATGAGCAACTAGCTTGCTCATCGGGTGGTCTGCTGCTGTCTCTGTGACTGGATACGTGCTCAATGCCCCAGCCTGGAAGGGTGACAGACACAAAAACCCCCACTCTGCACCTCAAAGGAATGTAAATCCAAACAAAGCCAAAGTGTGGCAAAAATATAATGGCAACACTGGAGCAGATGGCCTCGTGCTGCCTGCAGAGTTAAAGATTAACCCAGAGGTGAGAACCACGAGACGCTCTGAAGCAACAGAAGCACTCCAAGTACGTCTGCCTCTGGGGCCCTGCAAAAGAGACTCTACAGCCTCAACGCTCCTCCTCCTGTCCTGACCTTCAAGAGCAAAGTGGCAACGTAGTCCAGAAGGGCTCTTAGCCTTGACTTCCAGATCTCCGGTTAGATGGAGGAGACATTAGTCAAACATGATTTTGGCCTTGTTATAGACACCGATGGGATTCGGTAGGTATAAGGCAAACTGGATCATCTCACGGGTGTCTCTTGGCTTCATAAAGCATAAAGGTATAAGAGCAGGAAATAAAGTGGCCAGGCACTGAGCAGCTTTGCCATCAAGCATCCTGTTCATCTCAAAATCCACTGTCATCTTCAACTGCAGGGCAGGTCTGCTCAAGTGAAGAAGAGCAGCCGGGCCGCAAGAGCATGCCAAAGCAGCCATCGAGTGCATGGCTCACCCAGTGGTAGCCGTAAGCAGAGGCAAAGCGCTGAAATAGTTTAGCCAGACTAATTCCCTTTGCCACAGTGTTTTGACCCTAAGCAGAAACATAGTGGGGAGGCTAGCAAAGTGATTGCTGCAGAACAGAACTGCCATGCTGAGGAAACGGCACGGGGACAACAGCAAGTCACAGCTTTCTGCGTGTGAGACAAGCAGAATACGACTAAGCTGCCTCACACTTCCTCCCCTCAGGTGGGATACTCTGTCATCAATGCTGTGGACACAGAGCTGCTCCGGGTACTAAGAAGCAGTGGCTGAAGTTAAAATTTACATAATCCACAGGAATTTGTGTTAACCTCTCCCAATTTACATTCAAGGTGTCAGCATTAGTAAAAGCACAGTCAGAAAAAGAAGTCAAAAATTCATTAAAATGAACAAATTAAGAGAGAGAAGAATGACATATCCACAGATATTTCAGGTTTTTTATAAAAGCTATAAAAGTAAAGGTATCCGGGGCAGTTAGTGCACCTGGATGTATCGTACCAGGAGCAGTGTCAAATTTTCGGGGATAATTTGACCCCTCACCCCCAATGAAATCAAGTCCTGAAACAAAAAAAAAAAGAAAAGACAGACAACCAGTGAAATTTTGACTTAAAGAAATGAAGGCGAGTTTCATTGCCCCCATATACACCAGTCACATTGTACCTGTGGATATTGTTAATTTAAGGAGATGCCTGCAGTTACTAAAATGGAAACAAAACGACCACACACGACACAGGTGAAGTGTAGTTGCATGATAAACTTTACAGCTGCGTTGTAGCACTAGAGCAAATTCGAGTTGTTCCATCAGAAAAATCCTCAATTCCCCTCAATCATGCTCTAACCCACTTTGTTCCACAATTCCATAAAACACCAACACAGAAAAAACCCTACACAGACGCCTTGTTCAGACTAGACAGTTAAAATTCCAGCATGTAGAATTCATCCACTCCCATCCCTTTTTCCTCCAGAGACAAGTGTACCCATTGCCCTTAACACATGCCTACACTACTCCCTCCGGTATTTAGAACTCCATTTCTCAGTTGGCAAGAAAATGATCACTCAATCTGCTGGCATTTTAAAAAAACATGCTTGTTTTTTTCCCCCCTTTTCAAAACAGCTGTTTTCTGAAAACAAAAATCACCAAAACACAAACCAACCAAAAAACTCTACACTAACAATGTGTAGTAAAAGGTATCGCTGTTTACAGTACTTCATTTCTCTCTTTCCAAAGCTATCAGTTTTTCAGCAAATACAAGAAATATGGAGGTGGCCTAAAGCAACATTAGTATGGTTGTGAATGCTTCTTACAACCAAGATGTGGTATTTACTTGAATGCTCAAAAATCATGGAACAATAGTTGGACTTCACAGTGGTGCAAGATTGCTCCATAAAAAAACAACCACTCTTAATCATAAGCCTGTGTGGGTTTCTTAAGGGCTGTCCCTTAACTCTGTCCAGTTATCACACTGCAAAATGTGAGTTCACTTAGGTCTTACAATAGCGTGCACACTTGAAACAAAAAAAAAAGTACCATTTTTCCTACGCAAGAGAATGTGCAAGGGCAGACTGCTGTTCACGAAATGCCCAATGAAGAAACATTTGCTTCAGACAGGGAAGCAATGAAGATGTCTTTTCAGCTGGCTTTCTGTAACAAGGTCTCATCTACAGCAATTTGAGCAGGATGACCATGAAAGAGAGAATGTTGCCCATATTGAAATCAAGACCAAGACATCTGAGCTCCAAGTAATATTCTATGGAGGATGCACCAAATACCAGGAGGACTTGCATGTGTTTAGCACACTACAGTTTATAAAAAAAAAGACTTTTCCAAGGACGCAGCATGGTTTCTGCTGGAAAACAGAAGCAAGTGCTCCTGCGCCTCTGTTGGGCAACAGCACGCACAATCTCACAGTGGAACGATCATCCAGCTCCCCATTTCCAACCTGGTCACCCTAACAGATGCAAAGGCACCTCCAGGTGCAAAGAAACCAATCTCACAGTGGAACGATCATCCAGCTCCCAATTTCCAACCTGGTCACCCTAACAGACGCAAAGGCACCTCCAGGTGCAAAGAAATAGGGTCACTGAAATCCATCCCTGAGCCAAAGACCTACCCAGAACCTCCTCAGTGCAACTGGGTGGATACAACATCCATTTACTCTCAAATACAAAACAGCAAACGTGCTTTAAGACCACTTACTTGTGCCATCATCTGGCTCAAAGCTGCCAGTGTTGTTCCATGTGTTGTTGTTGCTATTCCCGTAGTTCTCATCCGTGCCGGCTGGCTCGGCATAGTCAGCCGGGTTGAAAGTTCTGTAAGAAATACGAGGATGGAAATTTTAACTCCCTAAGCATTTTAAAAGCAACTGGTTTTATTCAGACTATGACACATCTCAAAGAGTCTCAAAAGACCGTTCTCTCAGTAGAGGGATGCTTCAGCTACACCAGCCATTCCAAATTTAAGTTAGCAAGACGCAATTTTGGCTTTATTAACAAAAAAGGAAAATGAGAACACAAATGACTAACACAAACAGTACTCTTCATGCACAAAGACTTTTATTTTTGCTGTGGTTTGTACCAGTGAAACTTACCCCATGCCTTGGGCAGAAAATCTTCCCCCTCGTCTTCCAGAGCCACCTGTAAAATACAGACACATGCACTGCTTAGCATCTCTGTTGGCTTTGCATCACTGGGGAAAGAAACATTTGAACAACATATGGATTTCTGATGCCCAGAATATGAAAGTGATGAGGATCTTCCTGAGTTGATGGGATTTCCAACAGTGCCTTTATATGTATGGGAATGACCTCAGCTGGCTGGCAGTATAATTAGTGATGCATGATTCCAGGCTCAGATGATGTTTCCAGCTGGCACAAACCATAAATACCAGACCCTAGGTTCCGATTTCTGCAGTGTGCGTCCTCAACAACAATTCCTGAGCAGCACGGATTTTGTGGAAAAATTAATTTCTGCCACTGAGTATTTAAAAACCAAGCCAAGAGTCTGCACAGCAATGGTGCTCAGAGACACACATGCAAGAATGAGGAGGATACAGACTCTATTGCTAACAACCAACTGGCCTACCTGCCAAAGAGTCACCTTAGTTTTTTTAACTTCCTACCTCTATACAACAAAGCGCTATTTTTTTTTTTCAACTCCACAGATGGGATCTAAGAACTAGATATTGTTTCCAGCATGCTTAAGATGAGGAAGCAACATGTAGGCACTAGGTGTAAGCATAAGAACAGAAAAATCAAGTGCTTATTTTCAGTTTAGCAATTCCTCCCATAAAAGAGGTTTTCAAACCTCACAGAGATAGACACGTTGGCATTATTTTCCTCCCACTCCCTCTGACCTCGAACCCCATGTGTACCTCGGCCTCGGCCACGTCCCCGTCTCCCTCTTTCTGTGCCTCTTCCAGAAGATCCTCCACTCTTACCACCATCTAGTCCGTTCTCCTGGCCCCGAACTGAAAGACAGAACAATGCAAAAACAATTTCAAGATTCATCCTGCTTTAGGGAGGATACAAGATCAGGCCTCAAACACTGAAGCATGGTGGCTGTGCGGAAGACCACGCTGCCAAACGCTCCCATGACTTCTTTTATTTAAAGCTGATGATATTGAGGGTATCACCCAAGGAATCATCTCAGACAGGGGAGCATCAAACAGATCGCTACGGACACAAGGATGGTTTTTCTCAAAGACGCATCTGTCCAAGAAGCTTTACTGACAGCTTTTACGCAGCACTGTGACAGTTATGGGTGTTATTAAAGGGCAGGTCCATACACTCTCTTCCACGGCTGGCACCTCGCCCCCGCCTCGGTGGCCCGCCACGTCGTCTGCTGAAATCCCGATCCCTCTCCCGGTTTTCTTTGCTTTCTTCACTGGGTTCTGTCTGTCCACTCTCCTTCTGTCCCGAGACACCCTTCTTCTTCCCGACCATTTCCCAGGAATGCTGAAGGTTAGCAAAGGGGAAAGAAGTTAATCATAGTTTGATTGATGCAAGATGCAAATACACACATATTTAAACATGTTACAGCAAATGAGGGAGAGGCTGTGGATGCTGCCTACCTAGACTCAGCAAAGCCTTTGACACTGTTTCCCACAGCATTCTGCTGGAGAAACTGGCTACACATGGCTTGGGCAGGTGTACTCCTTGCTGGGTAAAAAACTGGATGGATGGCTGTGCCCAGAGAGTTGCAGTGAATGGAGTTAAATCCAGTTGGCAGCTGGTTACAAGTGGTGTTCCCCAGGGCTCAATATTGGGGCCAGTTTTGTTTAATATCTTTATCGATGATCTGGACAAGGGGATCGAGTGCTCCCTCAGTCAGTTTGCAGGTGACACCAAGTTGGGCAGGAGTGTTGATCTGCTGGAGGGCAGGAGAGCTCTGCAGAGGGATCTGGACAGGCTGGATTGATGGGCCAAGGTCAACTGTACGAGGTTCCACAAGGCCAAGTGCCAGATCCTGCACTTGGGTCACAACAACCCCATGCAACGCTACAGGCTTGGGGAGGAGTGGCTGGAGAGCTGCCTGGCAGAAAAGGACCTGGGGGGTGTTGGTCAACAGCCAACTGAATACAAGCCACCTGTGTGCCCAGGTGGCCACGACAGCCAACAGCATCCTGGCCTGTATCAGAAATAGCGTGGCCAGCAGGACTAGGGAAGTGAGGCCACACCTCAAATACTGCGTTCAGTTTTGGGCCCCTCACTACAAGAAGGATGTTGAGGTGCTTCAGCGTGTCCAGAGAAGGGCAACGAAGCTGGTGAATGGTCTAGAGCACAAGTCTGATGAGGAGTGACTGACGAACTGGGGTTGTTTAGTCTGGAGAAAAAGATGCTGAGGGGAGACCTTATTGCTCTCTACAACTACCTGAAAGGAGGTTGTAGCAGGTGGGTGTCAGTCTCTTTTCCCAAATAGCAAGCGATACAGACAAGAGGAAATGGCCTCAAGTTGCACTAGGGAAGGTTTAAATTGGATATTAGGAAAAATTTCTTCACCAAATGGGAAGCATTGGAACAGGGCGCCCAGGAAAGTGGTGGAGTCACCATCCCTGGAGATATTTAACAGACATGTAGACATAGTGCTTAGGGACATGGTTCAGTGGTGGACTTGGCTGGGTTAATAGTTGGATCTGATGATCTTAAAGGTCTTTTCCAACCTAAATGAATCTATATAATGAGGGTCTCCAGAAAAATGGTTTCTAGTCCAATTTTCCGCCCGCCCCAAGAAGTCTCTCAGCCTACACACAGTACAGCCTCTTCCTTCAAGGAAAGCTTTTTTACAGCTGCATGCAGTTTGAGGTAAACAGGAGATGAGTTATTCTATTTCTGCAAAGATCTACTAAACCTCTTAAATAGAGTGATCATAATACTTAGTCAAGTTCGAGGTGTGGATAAATTTACCCTGTTTAGGGGAAGAAAACCCCTGCTATTTCATATAGGTCACTGTTTTGGGGAGCTCTTAGAATAACCCAGACAAATGTTCCAAAGTGCTCTGCAGTCAACATTTCTGGGTAAGTTGTTCTCTCAGATGCACAGTGATTCAACAAAACCCCTCCTCTAAACAGCAGCTCACAGGGAGAGGAGTATCACAGAATTTATCCAACAGGCAAGGTCAAGTCATCCCAAGTTGAACTGTAAGAAGTTAAGCACGCCTCCAGCTTACTGCCGTGGGCCCCCATTGGTTTACTTTATGACAGTCTGCAGTGGTTTCATATTCTTAAACCGATGCTGCACACTGTTAGAACAATTAAAAATAGTCACAAGTCACTGACAAACACCTGAAAACATAACTGGCAGACAAGTAAACAGCTGGTTTTGGATGGCAACATGCAGGGACAGTGACAAAAAAACACATAGAAGCACAAACTGCCTTCAAACCCAAGGCTTCTGAAGTCTCTCTTCATAGGTATCTGGCTCAGAAGGAAATTTAGGAAAATATTTACTTTGAATACTGTAATTTTAAGCCAAATCTAACTCAATGCCAAGATCATGCCAGCTTCTTTACTGTTTGAATAAGGTACATTATGAGTAACTAGCTCAGCAGGTGAGCTGTCTTCATCAGCATGTGAATATCTGAGCAATTAGCAAGTCTGTTTCTTATCAGAAAATCCCCTTTACGGGATTGCTGCACAAGCTGAATCCAGGCCAGAAGCAGCTCCAAGACCTTTGACCAATTACAGTGCAGACGCTGCCGGCGCTCAGTGCTGCAGGTACCAGCCCACAGGCTCCCCCATGGCACTGCAGCCTGGAGAAGTGGCAGGCGCTCAAGGGCTTTGCTTTGCCAACTCTGTTTCTGCCTCTACGAATCCTCCGCAGTAGCCGTGCCTTGCCCTGCATCTTACACTGCTGGGCATTTCAGCTGCTTGAATAAAGGATGTACTGCTACAGAATGTGGTTTGCTGCACGCTATCCTGGATGCTATTTTCATAAGCAATGTGTTTATCTAGGAAATGCAATTGCTGTGATAGCAGGAGTTTGTCATTTAACTAGAAGCCGCCAGGTACAAGGGATGTGGAGAAAAATACAGTCACAGCAGAGGTTTACCTCAGCAACGCACATTCATCTCATCCCCCTTTCTAAAAGGATTTTCCAACAGTATTTTTTTCAGTTGTCAATGGAAAGGGCTCTCTAACAGCAAGGAAAAACACATGTGCGTTGTATTGAACTTGGCCGGTGCCAAAGCAAGCAAAGCACCTGACATTGGGGAGCAGCTATGTTACATAGAACATAGTCTGAGCTGTCCAGCTCATCCATCTATGCTCAGGGCTAATAATGAGAAAAAAAATGAGCTAATGCATAACATTCTGAAGGGATATTTAGAGCCTCAACTCTACAAAGAGTTGAGTCAGCTTCAGCCAAACCATGGTGCTTGGAGGATACACTTGATCAGCAGCAGTTTGGAAGGATCTGATATTTGTAGGCTTTCTACTGGGCTGCAACAGAATTTGTGTCTCTGTTGTCTTTGTCACAAAATGAATGACATCCTGCACACCAGGCGGAAGGCTCCTCCTAAGCAAGTACTCACTTGTTCTCCAAGCTGACTTTGGCTTGCCTGAGACAGGCACCTTTGTGAGTGACAGCAGTTGAGCCTAACTCCACAGAAAACAAACAACAAAGACCCTCAAAAACATGGCATAGGCAGCAGAACACAAGCCAGGCGGCACATTGCTGAGAAGCTAACGTTTAGGGACAAAGACACAAAACCGTACTAGTCTAACAGAAAGGAACCACAGCTAACACATACTTGCCCTTTAACACAGGTCACACAGCCCTCCCGGGAAAAGGTAAGTTACTTCACATTCACAACAGCATGAAAGCTTATACAGATGCCACTGTACTGATGTCAAAGTGCTTGGATTCAAAAGGAATAGGAAGAAAATGATTTATTGTATTTTCCTCTCTATTCCTTTGGGCCTGCTGGCCATGCTCGTATTCTGTGCAAGCCTACAGAGAGCAGCATTAAGAAGCCAGGACAAAAATCACAGGTTACATGCTACTTGTGGAACTAGTCAGTCATTTTGGCTCTCATTCTCTAGACATTACTGTATGTCTTGTCTCCAAATATGCAGTTACACTGAACTAGGCCTCACCAGATTTACAGGACCCAATCCTACCGTGTCCGGATTGCCCTCCAGCAGCACGTTGATGGCTCTGTTAACATCTCCGTTGCAGTCATGCAGAGCAATCACACACTCATCCTGGTTCTTGCCTGTGATGTCAATCAGCTGTAGATAAGACAACACCACAGTCAGCACGTTCCAAACCAAGAAGCCATCAAAACCTCTATGGATCTCTTAGGAGGCATGCAAGTTGAATCCCAAATGAGAAATCCTACAAAGAAATGTCAGGGTTTGGGAGTCTCCCCAGCCTCCTCAGCTTAATTATGCCCCCTCAACAGGAAGTAACCGAAGGTGGGAATTTGTGAGTTACTGTTGTTTCACCACAACGCAACCTACAACCTCCTTTTCTTACGATAACACCATTCCCTGCATTCTGGGCAACAAGCCAGTCCAATGACATTCAGGGAGCAGCCAGCTAAATCCCTCCCCCCAAGCATTCATGGTACTCTCAACATCAATCTTCCTTCCCGTCAGGGTTGACCCTCACTTTCCACACTCACTTGTTTCACCTTCTCCTCAAAGTCAGCATCATTGTGGTCCGAAATCATCTGTGCAAGTCGAATCTGTTCCGCAGTGGCCTAAAGAAATTGGAGAGACAGCGTGCACGGTTAGAGCAGCGCACTTCCAACAAACCTTCCTCCAAAGGCCATACCACTTCCCTAAGATCTCTGGAAAGGAATCAATATGATGATATGTTTGATATGTGCAAACAAGGGTCAGAAAGATGAAAGCTTCAGAGTGAAAGTCAGATGGAAGAGGACCGAGTGAGAGGAGTCTGGAAAGAAAGGGATGTACGGCTGGATGGCCTTGTGGCACCGGGTGAGCAATAATCACCTAAACTATGTCAATTTTGAGGCAGACCTTACCACCACCAGAACAGCAAGACCCACTGCAGGTGTATTCTCAGCACTTGTGTTCATTAAAGTCAACAGGGAACGGTCAAATGGAAGTAACCCCAAATCTCAGCCCCAGCTCCCGCTCAAAGACACTGATGCAGAAACCCCACTGTCAGCGGCCGCCCAATTAATCTGGCTCTGCGAGCAGTACCCTGCAGCATGCGGGAAGTTCGTTCGGCCAAGCCCAGCCGTTAGCGCTGGGCCAGGCAGGAGCGCCAGGTCTCCACCTCCAAGCTAACTGGTTTCCATGGACGCTGCCCTTACCTGCGGCCGTTGCTTGTGCTGTGTCTGGCTCTGTGTCTGTGTCTGCTCCCAGTTCCCCCGGGCTCGGTTAGTGCCCACCGATGTCATCATTTACAGTATATACAAATAACAGTATTTACAAGGTAGAACTCTGTGGTGGGTCGGGGAGAAGAGAGAACAGACTGTTAGAAACTGAAAACAAAAGACAGACCAAGACTGAATGATAGCATGAGTGAGGCAGCCAGCAAAGCCGTCACAGGCCCCCACCCTCCCCACTGCTTCCCCAAAAGCCACGGTGAGCCTGCCTACCATTTCCACATGCCCCCAAGACAAAAAGGGCACCTGTACTTCTCAAGGTTTCTCCACCACTACACCATGGTGGAACACTCCAAGTGAAACATCACCTGCACACAGGTGGGAGCAATCGGGACCCAGGAGCAGCAGTACTTGAGGTAGAGTTTAACGACTCACTGCTAAAATGCAAGTGTGTAAGCAGGCACAGATTTGCCATGAGTGCGGCTGTAAGAGGCTACAGTGATCAACTACAGCAAGGAACATTTGGAAAAAAGCTCTAAAGAAACTTCACTTTGAGAGCAGAACATCTCAGAGCTTCAGACACATCAACTACTTCCCCTTCTCCTTGCCTGCCTTCAAAGCAGAGCAGGGGAAGCAAAAACTCTCCAGTAGTAAGTGGTGCTACAGGTTTGTGAGATATTGTTTTTAAAAAATACTGCCCTTGTAGAACTGCCTATTTTTTCTTGCTTCAGTTATTCCCCAGAACTAGAAATACAAAGTTTTTTTCTACTGAGTATTCTAGATTAACTACCAAAAAAGTGAACTAGATGTCAACATGGAATAACAGCCAGTAATGTTGTTTGGTAATTGCTTGAGGCAAAAAATCCCAGTAAGAGTTCAGGCCATGGAGCGTCCAAAGCAAGTGGAGTTTTATAACCTCACACTGGACTTCAGGGTAAGAGCCCAACCCGGATGGTTAGAACAGGAGCAGCACTGAGTTTTACCCTGCCTATCATCTCCCAGGCACAAGGGATGCCAGGCACATCCCACAGCACTTGGCAGCACTTACTACTTCTGAGCCCCCGAAACCTCAATAATTGCAAACTTCACATTTTCAGATTTTGTTAACAAGACTGTGACACCTTCCTCCAAAGCAACAGGGTCTGCTCCTGGTGCGGCAGGCAGGCGTTTGGGACAGGGAAAGGAGCCACAGGGAGTGCAAGAGCGGGGATGAAACCCGAGCGAGAAAATCTGACCTGCAGGATACGATCTGAAACATTGCTTGTGATCATCAACATGGCAGCTCAGAGCAAGACCCGGTGTGCAAAGCGGGTAAAGCTCAGAAGCAGCATTAGCAAACAGCCCTGTAAGTACTGGGGAGTCTCTTGTCAAAGTCTGCGAATGGAGTGCTCGACCAGGCTGAGAGACCTTTCCTTGAGAGCACGGAGACCCTAATGTCACCTCCACGCCGTGGCTTGATGCACACACCACCGCTCCTGCTCCCATCAGTGTCTAGCCTTCATTTGTAGGCAAGTTTTCAATGCAATTGCTCCCACACCTTCACACAAATCCTCAAAAGTTCACCCACTGGGGCCACCCATGCCTCACACGAACTTAAGAACAGTTTTCCAGCTACACAGTGCCAGGGTTTCTTAGCAGGAAAAAATCCAAGCTACCTGTCTGGTCACCAGAAGCCCCCAAGGTGTGTGTGACACCAAGCCTGGACTTCACCCAAGGCAGAGCAGACAAAGCCTCCTGAGCTACACAGCCATCCCTCCCACACTCCACACAGGCTTCTTCCCCACGGTATTTATTTTCACTCTCCACCGCTACGTCTCTTTCAGTTCTAAGTGTTTCACGCACAAACAAGTTGTCATATTAAACCAATTTGGCAGCAGAACTGCAGGCCCAGACGGAAGCAATCCTGCGCATTTGCAGTAACTTAATCTGCAATTTCAATAGGATACAGTTCCAGCAGTCTGCTGCCCCAAACCTTTGTGCAGTGGCTGGGCATTGTTCAACAGCTGCCACGCTCCGCTCTGCCCAGCTGCATTTCTGCCATGATTAAATCATGATTATTTTTTCTTTAACATGCAAAAAAACCACAAGAAAAACATCTATTATAGAAATATCAGCCAGGCCCCGACCCTCCTGAGACCGCCAGGTAAGCGGGCACCCCATGCAACACCCCACGCGCTGCACTGAGGGAAGAGGACTCGGCTGCTGCTAGTTTATTCCTCAACGGTGTAACTTCAGTACAGCTCATGGGCAGCATTTAACCGCAAGTCTTCGTTATCCTGACACTTGAACTGTCCCCGCACAGAAGAAACAATAATAGGACTTTACCGGTTCAAAGCAGTCTTTATCAAAAGCATTTTACCTCTTTTTTTTTTTTCTTTCTTTTTTAAGAGCAAACCCATATATATTCACCAAGAGGAATGTAATAGAAAAAGGACAATTCCAGCCAAAGCGAATCGTGGCTGATCCATACCAGAGAAACAGCGTCAAACCAGGCGAAGGCTTATGTTTCAAAACAATGGGAAAGTAATGCATTCCTACAGGATTTCGGGAAAACAAGAAGCTTCACAGCTACAGGTTACAACATCTTTTCTTCAAATATGCTGCAAGTAAACACGATGTACTTTGTCATTACCCCTTTTCCTTTTCAGACTACACCACTACCCGCCTTCCAGGTCTAGAGAAGAGAGCATCTCGGCTACAGGAAACGTAAAGTGCAGAGCCTCCGGAAAAACAGGTGATACAGAAATGTAACAAACTGTTCGTTTTATTAGAAATTTCAGGTAAGTTACAATGTTAGAACAAGGATCTGTCAGTCACGTCCGCTATCCCCAGTTGTGTCAGCCAGCTGATGCTGGGTGAGCTCTGGAACATCCCAGCCTCAGTTTCCCTTATCTGTTAATACAGAAAATTGGTATTTCCATCCCCCTCCAGGAAAGCTTAATTAACACATGCAAAAGGCTCCAAAGGACAGGACCACAGAGGGCAAAACAGTCAGAAAGATTTTCCTGCAACATAGGGTAGAACAAGCACCTGAAGGAGCCCAATACAGCGGGCTGGTTTATCAGGGTTACAATTTCTCCTCTGGAGCAAACACATCGCGTCTGCAAACCACATAACTCCAGTGCGCGCGGAGTACAGATTTGGGGGACACCCCCCGATTTGCCATCAGAGACCCCAGCTGGGTGTCGGCGTGCAGCGCTTTATCGGGAGGACTCACCGGCCGGTGCTGCTGTCCGGGAGCGCACAGAGAACCCCACACCGGCACAGCGGCAAGCGCCACGCACGGGACCTCGAGCGGGGCACACGCTCGCCAG